>NC_092580.1:14225000-14525000 GCF_037975245.1 Apostichopus japonicus
CTTTCCACTCACCTTCCCTCTCCTCCTTCCTCTCCTCCTTCCCCCTCCCCCTCCCTCCTTCCCTCTCCTCCTTCCCCTCCCCTCCCTCCCTCCTTCCCTGTCCTTCCCGTCCTTCCCCCTCCTCATCCCCTCTCCTCTTCCCTCTGCCTTTCCCCTGGAATGTATTGTTAACCATGCCACATGTTATAGCCTATATATACAGTATATCATGCGGTAACTAGGTGATTTCTTTGTCAGACCTGTGGCATCGTTTCAGTAGTTTCCGCTTCTGTGCATTTTTTTGTCTGCCATATTTCAAGAAATTCAAATTGTATGGTAACATCGAGTGGTTAATTAACTAACAAGTTAACAGGGTTTTGTTCATCATATGTGTAGTTGTAAAGTATATTGTGCTTACTCATTGTCAACTTTATTATACTCCAAAGGTCGCTGAAGTTTGGTTTACATTGCTACAGTACATCATTGAGTATGTGGGGAACTTCCCTGTATCATTCTTTTAATTGTCCTTGAAATTCACTGCTACTGAACAACTAACTAGGAACCAGTACGGGGAAGAGGAGATTATACCCATTGAGTTTAGAGTACTCTTTGCAATTTTTACATGACCTACTTTGTCCAAGCAGTTCATCTAATTTAGAAATCATTTATTAATGAGTGCATATTATTGAATGACTAGGATTACACTGTGTGATCACTTTTTAATCTAAGAAAGCGACAAATCTGCACCTAAATCCTCAATAATAAATCAAGGCCTCCCTTTCCCTCTCCCTCCTCCCCCCCCCCCAAAAAAAAAGGAAAAGAAAAGAAAAGATATATGTCAAGTTTACTTAAAATAGACCAAATATGACAAAACAAATGTAGAGATACTGTAAATGTTGACTTTAGTTCATAGGTTGCAATTTTCTGGAAAGGTTCATTTGTACACACTGTTTGAAGTTAAACAATCTGTAGAAACCTCTTAAAAGTCTTTTTTTCTTTTCTTATGATATGGATCTAGGGGAGATTATATAGTGTGAGTTCACAACCAAAATAACATGTGTCTCATTCTTCATTGGCAATAGGTAACACGTCCCTACCATTGCTTCAACCTTAACATTCTATCACAATCTGCACGACCCGATCACAACCCGACATCTTCCGTTTTTCCTTACACGTGCACTGCCCGACTATTTGAAATTTTCCACGTAAATGACGGGCGAGTGGAGTCGGGTCGGGATAAGTCGGACAGTGTGTGGCTGGCTTAAGATTCTTGAGTCGACTTTTACCTGCAACAATGCCACCCATAAACCGTGGATAAGCAACCTTGCAAAAAGATAGAATATTGAAAAACTTCAGAAATTACTGAAGAAAAAAACAGAAGCAGAAATGGGTTACATATTAAACGTGTTTGTGGGGAAAAAAATGTGATTACCTATGTAACAGTTCCATGCATTGCACATATTTTCAAGATTTGAATGAGTCAAACAAATGAATGTCAGTTTTGTGCATCTTGGTCATCTTGTTCTTTAATAAATAACAATATTATTCTTCAGGTGTGTTGCTGTTTGGATTGATGTTGTAAGGAGAAGCACATTCTTTAATATTCTTGTATTATGAGCTAATAGCTCGAATGAACATCTTTCTTCGGCTTGAGATGAGAGATATAGTCTGCTTCAACTGTCAGAAAACACCAAGTTGGTTAAATCTTTCATGTCATGTATAACTGCACCAGAAGGTAAAGGTGTCCCCTTCATATCGTCCATGGTGAAAAGAATTAAAGCGTCATATTAAGAATTATGCACAAATTTAAGGGCGTCAAATTGTTAAAAACTTCCATCATTTCGAAAATATCATATATGCAAGCATCCTCTAATATTAATATACAAATGATATATATTTTACTGACCATACCCAGGAAAGGAAGAATAAAACACGACTCAAGGGATGGAAGAAAACATGACTTGAACATTTGTGGCCATTTCTACATTTGTTTCAGCCGTCTCTCTTTCAGAAAAAAACAAACAACAAAAAAACAAAAAAACAAATGGTATCTCCTAAATAGAATAAATTTTGTCAAGCTCTTTTGGGAGAGTTGTTCAAGACAATTAACAGCATGTCATTACCTTGTGGTTTGTTTTTCAGTTCAAGGTCAACAGTATTGGCTCCAAAATATGCTAGATACTCAAAGAATGGTCACGCATGCTCCAATTTTCAACAATCATTCTCACTACTTAACCACACCCTCAAGTGTACTTTTCCTCACTGTAACATTTATTCATCTAATTACAACACTCCTCAACGTCTGCGAGTTACTTTTCGAAATTCAGAACCACCAGGAATTCAAAAGTGCCGTTGAAAACAAATTAAAAAGTTTGGAGCCAATATGTATACAGATGATCTTTAGTGGCATAGCGCCATCGTTGTCATCCCTGCATGCATCCCTGGTATGTAGGCTTGATCACTCCACTGAATCAATATCTCTTTTAATACGATTCCAACCCTACTCTCTGACAGGACTGCCGTCGGTGACCTCTGTCATCTCCTCGAAGCTTTCTAAGAGTACTGGACAGTTGTACACGGATCCCAGTGTCGAGCCGGAGAATACCGTAGGGAGGAGTCTCTCGCAAAACCCATTGTGCGTCGGAGAGGAGACCATTTACGCAGTGCCCTGTAACATCCCAGTGAAAAAGGAAGACAGTACCGCCAAGCCTGCTGCAGAGTACGAGAATACCAGACTCTTTACCAGAGCAAACCGTAGAGGTAAATGATAGATCTGTCTGCTTTTTAGATATCTAATATATAGAGCAATATATTTATTTATATATATATATATATATAGAGCAATATATATATATGTATATGTATATATATATATGTATATGTATATATATATATATATATATATATATATATATATATATATATATATATATATATATATATATATATATATATATTATATATATATATATATATATATATATATATATACCTGAGGGAATTCAACACAAATTTGGCTATTTTATATTTATCTAAATTTGCAGTTTGTATTAAAGAAATCATTTCTTCTTAGAGAAATAGTTCTCACTGCGCATGGGATTTTGTTTTGTTCATATATTTTCAGCAAAGGTCGCTCAAATTGATAAATCGTTATAGCCCTAAACTTTTTGGGATTCATAACGATTAAGAGAGTTGTTTTTCTTTCTGAGAATGAATCAACCGTTCGTCTATAATATTCCAAATTAATGAACACCCGAAAGACTATTCACAATTATTTTAATTTTCTCGCACGTCTCATTTTCTTAAGATAATTGTGAAACAAAAGGAGTTGAGGTAGATTACTTAACGACTAGTAGAAGCAGTTTGGGACATCGGTGTGTAGTAGAATTTGTGTTAATATGTATGCACTGGAAGCACATGTTGACTTCATTGTAAAGAAAGTTAGCCACCATTTGTGTGGTTCTCTGTCAGGGAAGAAAAATATAAATAAAAGAACCAAATAATCCCAAAAAATAATTTTTCATCATATCAAGTATCTTTTACCTCTTCTCCAAAGTTTTGAGCTATGTGAGACTTTTTGGTGAGTTAAAACCATGGTATTAGCAAAATAATTTCATCTTTGCACAAAGCAAGTGTAGTCTTTCTATTTTTGATATTTATTTATTTATGTTTTTCATCTGCACAAAGTAAACCAACAAGAACAAAAATATATTCTTTATAAACTTTCACATCGCAAATAGTCTGTATTAAGTTTTCATTCAAGGGAAAAACAAACATTTTAATGTTTTGTGCGGGGGAGGGAAAGGGGTGGAAATGGACTGGGGAGGGGGCGGTGGAAATGGTAGGGGAGAAAGATAGGAAGGACTGTTGAAGTATGAGGAGGGAACGTCAGTAAAGCCTTAAGAAGAGTGATCTTCTTGTAATTAATGAGTAGATTTTCTTTGAAATATCAAATAATTTATCATTTTGTTTTATAATAAAAGAATTCCATACTGGGGAATAAATGGTCTAGTTTGGCATAGAAAAGTTAAATATAACATGGGAGTAGCAAAATTGTTGCACAATATACAGAATTGGATAACAGAGTTTAAATGTACACAAAACTTTCGTATTTAATATTTCATGGCATAAGAAATTCATAAAAAGAAAAGTGCCAAAATAGCACTGCAAAAATGTAAGCAGCGAATTATTTCCGGAAATGTTCTATTTGTGAGTGGATTGAATTTGACTATGTATGGATGATGGATTTGAAATCTTGTAGGACTAAATTCAGAAGGAGGGTTTCTGATTTAGCTCAAACCTTTGAAAAAATCAATTGAGATTATAATCAAGACAAAACTGTAGGTATAGGGACTATTATGAGCTCTAAACATCTTTATGAATAGTTATAGGTAAATGAAGAATAAAAAAACCAAACCAATGAATGGCTGGTGGTAGTGGGAATGAGGCTTAGGGAAGGGTGAGGAATGAGGAAGGGTGAGGAGTGAGGAAGGATGAGGTGTGAGGAAAGGTGAGGAGTGAGGAAGGGTGAGGAGTGAGGAAGGGTGAAGAGTGAGGAAGGGTGAGGAGTGAGGAATGGTGAGGAGTGAGGAAGGGTGAGGAGTGAGGAAAGGTGAGGAGTGAGGAAGGGTGAGGAGTGAGGAAGGGTGAAGAGTGAGGAAGGGTGAGGAGTGAGGAAGGGTGAGGAGTGAGGAAGGGTGAAGAGTGAGGAAGGGTGAGGAGTGAGGAAAGGTGAGGAGTGAGGAAGGGTGAGGAGTGAGGAAGGGTGAAGAGTGAGGAAGGGTGAGGAGTGAGGAAGGGTGAGGAATGAGGAAGGGTGAGGAAGGTGAGGAGTGAGGAAGGGTGAGGAGTGAGGAAGGGTGAGGAGTGAGGAAGGGTGAGGAGTGAAGAAGGGTGAGGAGTGAGGAAGGGTGAGGAGTGAGGAAAGGTGAGGAGTGAGGAAGGGTGAGGAGTGAGGAAGGGTGAAGAGTGAGGAAGGGTGAGGAGTGAGGAAGGGTGAGGAGTGAGGAAGGGTGAGGAGTGAGGAAGGGTGAGGAGTGAGGAAAGGTGAGGAGTGAGGAAGGGTGAGGAGTGAGGAAGGGTGAGGAGTGAGGAAGGGTGAGGAGTGAGGAAAGGTGAGGAGTGAGGAAGGGTGAGGAGTGAGGAAGGGTGAAGAGTGAGGAAGGATGAGGAGTGAAGAAGGGTGAGGAGTGAGGAAGGGTGAGGAGTGAGGAAGAGTGAGGAAGAGCGAGAAAGGGTGAGGAGTGAGGAAGAGTGAGGAGTGAGGAAGGGTGAGGAAGGTGAGGAGTGAGGAAGGGTGAGGAGTGAGGAAGGGTGAGGAAGGTGAGGAGTGAGGAAGGGTGAGGAGTGAGGAAGGGTGAGGAGTGAGGAAGGGTGAGGAGTGAGGAAGGATGAGGAAGGATGAGGAGTGAGGAAGGTTGAGGAGTGAGGAAGAGTGAGGAAGAGTGAGGAAGGGTGAGGAGTGAGGAAGGGTGAGGAGTGAGGAAGGGTGAGGAGTGAGGAAGGGTGAGGAAGGTGGGGAGTGAGGAAGGGTGAGGAGTGAGGAAGGGTGAGGAGTGAGGAAGGGTGAGGAGTGAGGAAGGATGAGGAGTGAGGAAGGTTGAGGAGTGAGGAAGAGTGAGGAAGGGTGAGGAGTGAGGAAGGGTGAGGAGTGAGGAAGGGTGAGGAGTGAGGAAGGGTGAGGAGTGAGGAAGGGTGGAGGGGAAGGTTTCAGGTCAGTATATGTTGGCCAACTTTTGTTTGGTTTCTCTCTCCATCAACTTTTTAACAGTTACGTTGGTCATATACTTATAGACACTGCACGTTGGGAAAATTTGTTTTCATTTTCTGCATGTGGTAAATCACAGTGTGCACACACACATTCACAGCCAGTATGCCATGCCATAATGATCACATTGGATGTATTATGCACACAAGATTGTGTTTCATAAATTTAGTATTGTATGTGTGATACTCATGTATTTACATACCCTGATGTAAATTCTTTATTTATGTATTGGCAATGTTGCACCTTCTAACACATATATACTTTTTGATATATGACACTGTATATAAATAGCTATTTCAACTATTTCAAATAAAGTATGCTGTGTGGGCGAAAGGACACATCGCACTTTATCTGAAAAAGAGGAGGATTCCATGAGTCATGAGAAAGAGAATTAACACAAAGCAACACAAAACAGACCGAAGCAAACCGAACACAAAGCAAACCGAGCACAAAGAAAAAAACAAAAAAAAAGAAACCAACAATCTGGCATAGTACTCTTTCCTTTCAAAAATCAAGCACAGATAATATATGGCATTTGCATATTCATGACCTGATCTTCCTTTTAATTAATCCGAGCCAATCAACAAGATCACACATTTCTTTAGCACTGCTCTGATTTGCAACCAGCCTTTCTTTTTTCCATCTGCCCTGTAACCTCTCCAGAGGCAGTGAATTCTTCAGAAGGTTCTGAGAGACCTATCCGGAGGGCGGGTGTAACAACCCGCTATAAGAGACCAGTCCATGAGGAACAAGAGGCGTTGGGCCGCTTATCAAAGTCACTTCCAGATTTAGCGTATGCTGAAGGTGGAGTCCAGATAACTAATGCCAAAGGCCTTTTTCAAAAGTTGAATCTAAGCACAAGTAAGCCTGCACTTATTCTTTGCAAAATCAAATATATATAAATATTTGCAAAATCATATATATATATATATATATATATATATATATATTTTTTTTTTATTTTTTTTATTTATATACTGTATTTGTCTCTCCCCTCCTTTTTTTTGCTTCAAAATGATGTATTTGAACTTTTTTTTTATTTTGGTGTGTACATTTTGTAGCTGGTGAACATTTAACATCACTTTGCGACAAAATTCTGCTCGATTTTAATGTTTATCTAGAAATTATCAATTGTTTCTTCAGCATGTTTCACTGCATGTATTTATAGCAGCTGTATGCCACTTAAACGCTGATAGAATATATAGATGGATAATTTATTTGAAAAATATCTGATTTCATAATTCTCTACATTCTCTAGTTTTCAGTCACAAATGCAAAGCAAGTTTAGCAAATTTATCAATACTTTGTATACTGTATAAAAAAAAAAAAAAATAAAAAAAAAAAAAAAATAAAAAAAAAAATGTATATTGTATGAAGCCATGCAGTTTACACCTATAGTTAGCCCCTAGTTTGTCCCCCCTCCCTGACTACCCGATGTCAACTGTGTATTTGAATGTGGCATGTTACACTCATCACTTCAAGCTCTTGCATAGCATTCATAACTGATTAAGGCAAATAAAGGTTCTGTTGTTTGGTTTTTTTTGCAACAAATAATTGGGTTTTTTTTGGAGACAGAGAATTTAATTTAGAACTTTATGTGCACTTAGTACGCCAGCATTTCAGGTGAGTGTTACCAAAAGGTGATGGCAATTAGGTGACTGATCAGATATATCCAATGATATCTCACCTTGTGCCTTTTAATACTCACGTACATAAGTCCATCGGGTATTGCAACGCAAATGCTACACAAAATGGGCAAATTGCTCTACAAAATTGTGCAAAAATGTAAATAGCAGTTTTTTTTTTCCAGTAATAATAGTAATTTGATAAGAAAACATAGGTCAAGAGTCAAGAGAACTACTTGAAATAGCGTGTAAATTCATCTAGAAATAGTCTTTGGTTTCCGAAAAGGGAAAACTATGGAGTCTGTTTTACCGACCTTGCAAAATTGTGAGGGCGGATTGCAAAGTCGACAAAGACTGTAACTTGGCTTGCAAAGTCGGTAGTCGCTATTACGGTTAGGTTTGTCCAACACTGCATCATACAGAAATGTTGTACTCAAAGCCGAAGCCAATCAGGTCACACATCATTTGCATACTAAGTTCTTCAATACTGCCCTAATAACCTTTCGGGAAACATTTCAAACTGTAGTTTTGAAGAGGTGTTGTCAGTTCATTGAATTCCGTTGATTAAATCTAATTGTGAAAGTTACAATATAGTTGTTAGTAAATTGATATATCAGCCCACCCTAATGAGATGTATACTTTTGCTTTTGTTCCTGCTGGTGTTCCATGCAGTTCCATTACATGTTCTTACATATAGATGCATATATATTTATATATATATATATATATATATATATATATATATATATATATATATATATATATATATATATATATATATTTATTTATATATATTTATATATAAATAAATATACATATATACATATATGCATATATACATACATATATGTATATCTGTGGAGTCTTTACTGTAACCGTGGCAGTGATACATATGCCGAGTACGAAATACCGCTTGTGACCATTTATAGGCAGTCATAATATCAAAAGTAAACATATCCCACACTGTACATATATATGTATATAGGCTTGGGAGGTGTAAGACAGCTCCCTGCATTTACACAAAGACTGTTTCCAGAGGCAATTAATGTAGCATATATGATGAAGTAAGTAAACAATTGATGATAGACACAAAGCTAGCAGCTCCTGGTGTGTATATAACATTCCTTGGAGCAGCCCCAACCAAACGTTAATGAAAATAAACAGACTGGTATTAATTGAATGGGAAGTCTAATTGATACTACCTACCATTGGTGCATAATAACAAAAGCATTCGTTTTGAGCTATGGCAGAGGTTTTTTTTTTTACAAGTGTAGCCGTTTCTTAATTTCGTCAAGTCACAGGGAGTCCGACTCATTCGAGAAGAATTTTTCACAGCATGATATCAGGATGTCTTGAAGGGAATAGGTATCAGTCATTATCCGCAACACCATTGTCTTATAATATTCCAGGCTAGACATACTATTAAATATGACAGGATGTCGAACATACACGACTGTATTGAAATATCATTGGTGTTGGTGTACCGTATGAACAATGACTTTGGTAAATACTGTAGCAATGGATGATAAAAGTGATAAAAGGCACACTTTGCATATTTTATGATTACACCTTCAGGGAAATATCCCTTTTTGTGCTATTAATGCATGTTTGGAATGCTTGAATCTATAATTGGGTTATATACAACACTGTTGGGGGATGTATATGTACATTATCCTGATATTGTAATACACTTATAAAGTAATCTCTGAAGTTTGAAAGGGTGTCCAAAAGTCAGTCTGACGTATATCAGTAAAGAACAATAGATCTTGAAATTTCTAAATTTGTTCCTGTTATCAATAAATGATACCCCAGTCGAGGTTAATGCTATGCATGACGAAGCATTTATCATCACTATTTAAATACATCCCGTGAGTTAACAGGGAAGTTCCCTTTTATTGTTAACTATATCACATGCGTGTATGCCACCAGCCCATCACGTGCTTCATTCACCGTTACACATTGTATTAATGCCTTGTAATGACGTAGGGTGGTATTTGTTCTCTCTGTTTACCATCATGCAGTGTACTGTAAGTTAACATTGACATATAATTCATGGTATTTATATGGCTTGGAATTTATCGCTTAGAAACAATGTTAACTCCACTTTGAGCTTAACAAGCTCATTGAAGGTTATGAAAACAAATATTGGCTGATATATAACCAGTAGGGGCTGCTGTAAGGTTTTTAAAGTACAGTTGTGGTACTGTCAGGGAGGGGGGTTGATGGGTGGGGAGGGCAACCTACACACAGGCTTCACCAAGAATATGATAAATTCTATCAGAGCTATGTCAGTGTTTACAAAATGCATTCTGATTTGGCAGACGGAAATTTACAAAACAAAACCATAAAAACAAATGAGGCAAATAGGAATAAGAAAGGATTTTAGAACTTTCATCCATGAGAAGTATAAAACTGGACAGCACATAACAAGTATGTTATGATCACTGGGTCAGCCCAAGCATGTCAATGAGTCAAGCCATATTGAAATGAATGCAAATCAGACCACACTTCTAACTTACTTTCCTGAGGTTGGCTGCACCTAGCATCCTCTTCCTCTCCAAACCAAATTTTTTAAGTTACAGAAAAAAGGCTAGATCCAGCAGCTCCATTCTTGGCAAATTAAAACTGATCATATAATATTTCATTTTTTTCAAATGCTGATGTCGATTCCAACAAGCTCTACAGTCAAACTTTTGCGATACAGAACAAGTAATGACAAAGATTAGCTAATGATCACCTATTCTGAAACTGTTTTTTTTCCTGCCGCTTGCAAATAATATTTGTTTCCTCAGTGACCTTTTAAATGTTTAAATACTAAATGCGCTCCAACATCTGTGAGAATTTTTTGGAAGGTTAGAATCTTCCTCAAACTTGTCTTTATGGAAGCATTTTATCAGTCTTTAGCATGCTTAAGTTTGGAGTCATTTAATATACCAAATAATACAAGTGATATATAGGTGGAATGATATGTGGGAATGTGGTTTGATATATAGCATCTTCTATTTTATCAAAATTATTAAAACATTGGTAGTCCCTTTAACTAAAGTCCCCCCTTGCTTAAAGGTCATTATTAATAGCCCCCTCATTTAGCACAATAAAAGTTGATAGAAATTTTCAAAATTACTTCCCTAAAGGATCTAGTTCTTCTCAGACATTAAAGGGGGAGTGGTAAGAAGGAAGTTGGGAGGAAGATACTGATGACCTTTAAAGGTGTACCATATTTAGTCTAGAAAGATATGATTGGTTTACTTAAGTTCAGGAATTTTTACACTGCCCTCTACATATTTTGACTTATCCTAACAGAGGGAGTTTATTTTGTCAGATCACTTTTCTTGAGGTCTGGTAGCTAGCTGTACTTTGGAAGGATTATAGCCCTGTTTTCTCTACTTTTCTGGATACTTAAAGAAATGTTATCGATGAGCATTAATAATAGCATAGTTTTACGTGGTTTCAGCCATTTGTTCTTTCCTGTTAATGCAGAGCTGAATTTTGTTGTTTTTAAAATGCTTTGCTGCCCTCTATATTTAGTTTTCTGCCGACTACCAATTTTGACATTATTGTGACCCTACTACCAGTGCAAGAAATTTACTGCGTCCTACTTGTGAAATTAATACAATGTCTGAAGGTGAGGTGCTGCAAACTAGAAATAAAAACAGGGTTAACAGATCAGTCTAAGTCTAACCTGAGGGCGTTTTGATAAACCGTTTTGTAGGTTACTAATTTGGAGGCATTACTTTGTTTCTATTATACAGCACTGCTGCCCTCAATTATTGAAAATTTTTCCAAGAATAGCCATGATAATTCTTTGGTTCATCATTTCCTTGTCAATGCAGAATTTCCTGTTTATAATGATTGTGTACAGCTGTTTTTTACTCTGCCTTAGATAGTAGTTGGAATGAATGTACATGCTAACCATGCAGTTATGTGGATCCACTTGTAGTTTAAGTATGGCATAATGAAAATGATCTCACATCAAAAGCTA
Organism: Apostichopus japonicus; assembly: GCF_037975245.1. Lineage (NCBI taxonomy): Eukaryota > Metazoa > Echinodermata > Holothuroidea > Aspidochirotida > Stichopodidae > Apostichopus > Apostichopus japonicus. Next base: position 14,236,354 of record NC_092580.1, read on the forward strand.
TAAACCTGTTTTTCCACTTAATGAAGTGATTTGAAAGTTTTGGTCTCGATATGATTTCACTTTCAATACTAGCGTTATATTCTACTACAGTATCTGTTGTTGGCTGTAAGTTGTTGTAATATAATAGTAAATCATTTTGATTATATACTCATATACAGAGTTTTAAAGACATTTTACATTTCTGTGTAAAATTGAGTGTGACCTTGCAAAAATTATATAATTCTGTGTAACCAGTGTTTAGAACATTTCCATGGTATGAAAATTGAACTATTTAGTGTCAATATGCTGAGATCATTAGATTCCAAAGTAAAAAGTAGAATAAACTTTTCAAAAGTTTTGGGAATAAAGTATAATGTTCAGGACTTAATGATGCAAAATATTTCACACATACAAAGTTCTTTGTGATATTATAAGCTGATGTCAAAACGGAAAAATTGACAGATGGTTTTGAGTAGTCAAGATTTCAAAATTTCTTATTTGATGTAAATTTATTTGTATACATATATATATATATTCAAAGCTTACAGTTAAGCTCTCGATAATAGCACTTGATCGCATCAACTTGAAACTAGCCCTTGAAGTAGAAAGAGTGAAAGGACTTTTGGTTTCAGATTCTTATTATTACTTTCATAGAAGTACAATAACACAATCCAACATTAGTGTAATAGTCATTTGAACAAAGTCTTGCGCATGGCGATATCGATGCATGTACGTGCGACCGCTACTTGATAGGAGCCAGATTTCTAGGTGTGAAAGCTTATGAGTGACAGCTCTAAAGTGCTCAATTTTGTACAAGTTTGGATGGAATTTTGAAACATTTTGTTAGATTAAGGAAGTAACTCTCTTCAGAAGTGAGCATTTTTGTTTTCTACTTCATTGCAAAAACAAACAAAAAAACATTCTTCAGGAAGGTAATTATAACTGTACATACATTCAATAGTTTCCAATATTGTTGATTTTCTTTTGATAACGTTATCATCTATCATAGCACATAATTTAGTATTGCTAGAATTAAAGCCAAAGTCAATTATTCTGTATCTTATTTTGTTTTGGAAGTGGAGACACTTCAATGGCCTTTAAGAAATCAAGTCATTGTAATATTATAGAAGATGCACCAATGCATACATGTATAAAAGACTTTATATATGAATATATGTAAAGGATATCAGTTCAAAACGAAAATGATAAAATGATTTAAAAAAAACATAGCTAATGTCGTTGAGAAAAAGACAAAATATGAGAAAAGGTTGTCGATGCCAGGCAATTTTAGAATAAGTTTAGTGCTTAAGTATTTCATACATATGGTTATATTATACTGACATATCCATATGATGAGATTAAGCTATATATTAGGACATCCTGTGCCGATACAGTAATCAAAGTATACAGAGCTGTTGGTATAAGTGTGCAAGTTTGACCGCTTTGATTGCAAACTAACTTGGCGAGACTTTGTGTTCCACAGAGCAACTGTAGAAATCAAAACGTTGCTTTCTGTGGCGTAAGCAATTAATTGTTTGCAATTAAAAGTTTAATGGGCCTGAGATATGTTTCGATCCTAGCTGGAGGATCCTAACATTATCAAACATCAAGCCCTCTAACTTTTTAATTATTTGTTGTTGATCCTGCCAGGGTCCAAGCATCCGAGGCCATAGGCAATAGATAAGCAGTCTGTGAACAGTTTTTTTTATTTATTTAATATTTTTGGGCTCTTTTCAAAGGAATTAATGTTTGCATTATGAAACAGTTCAATGTGGAATGCAAATGTGGTTAGTTATCAAAACAAAACAGAGGGTTTTTAATTTATGCATTGAGATACAGTTTCACAAGAAGATCAAACCTTTTGAATAATTGAAGTTGATGAATTCATAATCATACAGGTTCACAGTGTTGGAGTTATTGTAGTATTAACATACATAATTCAACTGCATTATTGTCAAGTATACAGGTAGACAGACAGAGAAGGCTTAGCTCTCCATAATAACTGAATAATTCAGATACACTTATGAAGTAAGCGACCAGAAATGTGATAGATAGATTTAAAAAAAAAATTAAATATTAACTGCTCATTGGTCGGGCTGTTTATATACCCTCAATCGATGTTGAAATTAGAGATATAATCCTCACAGGAGCTTTGAAACTTGATTATTATTTTTTTGCTGCATAAATAATTGCTGATTTGAATCGTATCCTAAAGGAGTGTTTTGTGTGAGAGAGAGATACCTACCTGTACTCTGTATCAAATGTGAAGTTAACAAATAAATCTTACGTGAGAAATGTTCTTTTCTTTTTCTATGACAGTTTTCATAATATGGTTTATGAAAAAAAAAGAGAGAGAGAAAAAAGTGGAGCATGGATTATTGTTTAAAAAAAAATTAAATTATGGATACTTTCTTTAGGTATATGTCACAAGTAAAGAAATTATGTAAGTAGACTTTGCAGGAGATGTTGATATGTCCTGTGATATTTTGAACTCAAATTGGTTGACCCATTAAAATTGTGAAAATTATGGAACAACCTTTATTTGGAAGTTTCCTGATATCGTAACATTCATTGCAATCTGGGGTTGCGAAAGGAATGCTACGAGCCATATATAGCAAATGTCGTAACTTTTAAACAGTTTGGAATTCGGAATGTATTTTTAGCAAACTTTTATTATTAATATGTGCAGCTTTTTAACGATCAGAGATTAATGTCGAGTCATAGATATATTTAGTTGATTACTAAAACTACTCCTGAAAAAAGCGAACATTCCTGTTCCTTTTCCATTTCCTCTGAATTGTGTGACTCCCCGTGCAGCCTATATATTAAACATTGCACATGCGGACCTGACATTTAAAGGGTGTGAAGACTCGCACAAAAAGAAATGTCTAATGCCGGTAATCTGACCTAGTTTCGAATGAGGTGTAACGGAAGTGTTAAACACCACCATCGATCCCAGAAAATACACACACAGCTTGCTACCTTCGGTAATTAGACACTAGTTTACAGTCAGTACATACAGCTGCTGTCAATACCCACAGCACAGTGTACAATGGATACAGCGATGGACATCTCAGATCCAGCTAAAGATAACAAGGTATCACATTTCATTACTGTCTGCATTTTGTAGCGACACGAACAAAACGTCACTTGCAAGCAACAGAAAGTTGACTTTTTCAGATGGCCGCACACGGTTTGGGGCGAGTCTTCAATGCCTTTAATATACTGCATTTTCAGGTCTCTCATGATGAATACATTCATCAAACTAATTAATTAATTGCTCAAAACTTTTGTATGTGACTCCCCAGCTATTAAAACATCACCATGCAGATGTCTAAAGGTGTGCAAGGTCCTGACATACTTAAGATCTATTGAAAAAGCTACATTTTTTAGGTCTGTTGTTAAAAGATGCATCCATCAAACTTTAACAATTTCCCTACAATGTCAATGGATAATATTTATTCTCTGGATATCAATAGCTTTTGGTACATAAAAGCAATATTACCTAAATATCACCAGGTTTGCCTCTAATCATTCTTAAACAAAAATGGCTAAAAGTTAACAAAGAAAGTTTTCTAGAAGCTTTTTCATACTCCTAATATATTTCCAAGATATTGAGAATTTGTTTACTTGGCAGCTAAATGATTTCCCCGTTCGGGCAGGCAAAGGATCTGTAAATTATTTGCAGTCCAGGTATATGACCATTTTGTGTCATATTCTAGCACATTTGGAAGCCTTGATAGTAAGTAAATGCTCTTTAAATAGGACAAAAAATGAGAAGGTCACTGAAGAATGATATTTGTATATATGATACCAAACTTCACTGACTTTATAATTTCTCAGTGTATTTCACCATGAAAACTTTTGAACACAAAGAATGTCAAAGCCTAATCACAAAATGATGAATAAAACGTAAATTAAATTCCAAAACTGTCAATGAAATAAAAACTGGAAAGTGTCTTAATCACCATCTTTTGTAAGCTCTGTGTATGGCCATTTTTTAGCAAATCTAACATTTTTTTTTATGGACTGCAGTCTGCAGACATATATTTTCTGGGAGGAGTGAAGGACTATACTTCAATCAGTTAAGATGTATCCTTTGTGACACATGTACTGAGAACATTGTAGTAGTGGTAGCTCTCAAAGAATTGATAATTACATGTAAATGTGCACAGTTTTATTTGCACTGGCAAGCGATACTCAAAACACAACCCAAGTGCCAAGGGCGGCGGAACCGGGGGGGCACAGGGGGCACGTGCCCCCCCACTTTTCCTCAGGTTAAAAATGTGCCCTTTTTCTACATAAAAATTGAGGTGTCTCAAGTTAGCAAGAGGCCAGGGAATTAGAATGAACACTCGGGAAGGGCCGTTTCCGGCCATCTGAGGGGTTTGTAAAACCAAAAATTTTCTTGTACGCTCCGCGCCAACCAATGGTGGCGCTCCGCTCACATAGTCGTGCATACAACTTTGCAAATCCTGGCTACGCCCCTGACTTTTAAGGAATTTCTGTGGGTCAAACTCAAAGCTATTTCGAATGGAAAAATTTGTAAAGATATTAACAAGAAATAAACTCTAATTCCGAAGATTCCTACATTAGCAACTAGCATGATTTCACCTCATTTTGTCTCAAAAGAAAACTTGTTCCTTGTTTCCCAATTTGCACATTGGATATTGCAGTGCTAGTATGCATATTTTCCTTGGGGGGGGGGGGGCGTTGATGGAGTGATGTGTATACGCAAATAAGATAATACAGTAAGAGTTATAATGGGTACTAAATATAAGGCTGCATCAGTCCAATCAAATTTCTGCAAAGTGCCCTTTGATGTCGGTGCCCCCCCAGATTAAAAGTGCTTCCGCCGCCCTTGCCAAGTGCTTTAATTAAAGGGTTGTCGGGTATTGTTCTCAAGTTTTAGTCTGCTAAATATTGTTACAAGTTTCAAAAATTCTTGCCCCTAGTGGTTTATCATCAACCAAGTTACTTCTACCATGGGCATACATACCTTTTCTGAGGTTGGGGGGGGGGATGGGGGACATTACCAGTCGTATCAATAAAAGATAACATCACATATGATAAGCAAAATGACGTCAAAATACAAAACATTCGTCGCTGCTATAAATACCCGGGATATCCAGAGTATGGATAAATCAGTTTGATTTATCCTAGTGAATATCATCAAGAGCCTCTGTGACATCAACAGTATTTGTGAGACATTTGACGATATTGCCAGTACTGAATATTTCGACTTACCTCTTTCTTCTTACATGTGGAGGGATTTTCATGACGGTAATTTGTTGGCATCAGAGGCCTGAAAATTGGAGGGGAGGGGAATGCACTGTGTTACATGTTCCTCCATCCCCCACTGGTTCTACACCCATGGTTCCAGACACCGAGGAGTGATAAATTTAGACTGTAAATGATTTAAGGAGTGAGGAGAAAATTACTTCAGAGGATTAGGTAGTAAAACCCTGCTTGTTGAAGTTGGAACATTGAGTGACCATTATTTGATTTTCTAGCATATTTGGGGCCAGCATACTCGATGACCTTTAAATTTGCTACTGCAGTGGCTTTAATACATCTGTAGTGTACGGTGTCTATGCTTTAGCATGCCCACTTGATTTATGTCCTGTTCCTGTTACTTGTGCTTAGTTTACAATTCCTTCCTGTGTTTTGATCAATCAGCTAATTTGTTCATTTCTACTTCAGTTTAAAGCGCGACTAACACACAGTCGTGTGTATCAGTCATCTTTGTATACTTTGTACACCAGAGCTCAGTGTGTAGATCAGTATAGAAATAGAGCGCCAGTCCATAATTCACACCGGTGACCAGAAGTCTATGTTAGGCAGTAGCTAAAATGGCAACATCATGTGCCTGCCAAGGATGTACTACAGAGATCTTCGTTGCACATGAAGTCACTTTCAGGATTGGTGTCAAGTGTGTAAGAAGGGTCACTAGGAAGTGAATATATTGGAAGTAGTGGTTGATTGCAATCGACAGGGACTAAAAGGGCATTCCTCAATTTATTAGTCCGTGAATCGAAAGCACGTAAGGCAAAGCGACCGAACAGCGATGATCATTAAATTCTGGAGCATAGGGTATCATTTCTTTGAGTAAATATCGGCCAGTTTTGTTTTTTTTTTCCATCGGGGAGCCGTTGGGTTATTCTGGATTTGTCTACGGAGTAGGAGAACTAACATTCGCCTGCGCATTTTGGATTAATACATATAAGCTAAACCGGTCATCTTATAAAATGGTGCTTGTTACCACCAGAGAGATTTTTTATTTGTTACGGAGAACACAGAGTAGTAGCGACAGCATCCGGTATCTCTGAGAATCTCTCAGATGTGTAAATAGCACGAAGGTGCAAAAATCCCATTCGCATTAAAATATGGCCCTTTACGAGAATGTTAGCTTGAGAAAACCCCCCCTGCCTGCGAGGCCAAAGAATTTGTTTAGGAAAGATGGGCATTCTAGCAATGGTAGGTTTTGTACAATTTCAGTACCTTTTATTTTTTGTTCTTTCAAAGAGTTTCATCATCTTTTAAGAATGTGTAGAAAGATATTTTATTCATATCACATATATACTTTAGTACTTAGTAAAACTTGACCTGATCTTGTCGGATGTAATCTTGATTTGCAGATACGCTCGGAATATTTTTTCAAACTTGTCGATGTTTCTCTACATTTTAGAATAGCCTCTAAAGTTTTACGACTCTTTTTGTCGAAATATTATCTCCCTCTGTGGATAAACGATTGTAGTATTTTTTCTTTTTGAAAGACAAAACAAAGAAAGTTTTTCAACTCAATTGCCAGGATGGCCAGCTCCTTTACTCTGCTGTTAATTGCCAGATGCAAACGTCATAAATTGCTATGAGGGAAGCGGTTTTGACCTTATAATTAAGATGCATAAAATCTCCAGCTAATATCTTGAGATAAACAGTTTAAGCCACCAGAAGATCCTGTCTAAGAATTTGCCCGTATTTATACTACTTACATTATATGATACTTCTTAATTTAACTGTGTGAATTTTCACTTGTGTGTGATATACATTCACTGTCTATACAAAGTCCAGCAGGGTTTGTAATATGTACATTGTTATCATTGTACAGAAAATATTGCTAGTAATCATCTCAAAATTTACTCGAATATCTCATATCCTCAGAGTCCGGTCATTCTTTGGTTGTGTTTTTTGGGGTTTTTTTTTTTTGCTATCTAATCTTTATATATTTAGATAATTTAGAAAATTTAGATATTAAACCAACAGTTTCTCCATACCATTTATTTATCTCTTGTGACCTCTATATAAATTGTTTAAACTTTTTGCACTATTAAACTGTTTATTTCCAGGCCGTTTCTCGCGAGCGTGGAGTCACGAGCATTATGATAACAAGCATCAAATAACAAGCTCCTAAATCTGTAGATATTAAATTTGCCTCGAAATATATAATTCATGAATGCGCATAGAGTAAAAAGAATATCCCTCTGTTAGACAAATAATGCTTTTTAAAAAAAACAAATTTTAGAAAAGGTGTTTTTTTTTTAATTTTCAGAATTTAAATCTAGGAGTCTGTGAGTTTTATCAATTGCAATGTTATTTTGAGTAATAATTGAAAGGTTTTGTAAACAAAAAAACACTTGTTGATGGTTAATGAGATGCAGGCTACTGCTTTAAAAGGATGAGCATACAGCAAGCGGTACATAGGATGCAGCTGGGGAAGTCGGCAATTACCTCGTTATCATTACTGGTGATGGGATGAGAGGCTAGACGAATAATATATCTATTGCATCATATCGTTATCCACGTGTATTCAACATTGAATGAATTATGATTATGGATGGTCAATAATTACAAGATGGGCTGTTTGTCTTGATAAAGTTAGGGAAGAGTTTGGTTTCATGTCATTTGAAATCATTTTAGCATTTCTTTTTAACAATAAATATTTTTTTGATGTGTGGGTGGGAATTACATATAGTCATATTATATAATACATAGCTAATGCTCAACACAAACACATTTTGACTTTCAAGATATGCATGCATGAATGCATTTTTTTGTTCCTCACCGCCACCGGAGGCAAAAGGAATTCATGCGATGCATGGCGATGGCGTGTGTGTGTGTGTAATTCATACTTGGTATGTGGGATCTGTCTTGTACAAGAACCGTGTTCCTTTCTGTGAAGGGTCATTTGAGGTCAAAGTCTGAAAACTTTGTGAACATAGTAACTCAAAATGTACATATTTGTTGAACTGGATACTTCAGTTCAGTTTTTGTGAAGGGGCTCAATGTACAACAGGTCTGAAGTGATCTTTAACAATACATACTATAGTCAGCCAGGGAAGTGAAACTGCATCAAAGAGTTGATCCTCTAGTGTTGAGTGGTTTTAAACACACTCAAGTGGCCTTCATCAGGGTTTAAACCCTGAGCTTCAAGGGGTCAACAGGTTATACAGTATTCTCACAAGGTTCTCAAAATTGGCCTTATTCTCTGTGATGTATAATAGATTAAGTTGGCATTGGCGGTAAGTTGTGAAACAGTTCACAGTCAATTAAGCAATGTCATGTAACAGCTCAACATTCATTAGTCACAGTTACAATAGGGGTGGTTGGAGGCAGAGCTAATTTGCTTGCTCAAAATTGGTGAAAGAGAATGTCCATTTGCTAATATGTAGAACATTTATATGTCTATATTTCACAAAGAAAGACTCCTCTTTCTGGATATTGAAACATTTTGGAATAAACATTATGTAAAAAACTTATTAGTGAAATAATTGGTTCATGCTGCAGAAGTGAGTGCTACAAATATGAACTGGAAATCTTTTCTGGTTCTCACTTAAGTTCACTCAGACAGTTAAGTGGGAATTTGAGGGCAAATTATATGGCAATTAAGAATCACAAAGCCTTCAGGCTTTCTGGTTACCTCATTTGATAGAGATGTTTGTTTTATTCTGTTGTGGCTATTCCTGCATGATTTAATATGTGTTGAAGACTCAGACGTATTACTATAGAGTTAGCAGCAGAATTTATTTCTAGTTATACCGTTAGTTCCTCTAATACAGGGGCCTCCCATTTCCCTTTCTTGAGCACTGACACATAGAATCTCGACATCAACGAATGTTTCTATTTTTGGTGGACCTTAGGTCTTTCATAAACGAGGGTAATATCTGTGGTGAAATTTAATTGATATCAATGTCTCATTGGCTATCTATAGGTATTACTTGGACGGACAAGTTCCAGATTGTCAAGGTTTTCTACCTTTATTCCTGAGGTTCAAATCTTCTGTTCTCAATTGACGAAGTATTTTCAGTTAATAAATCAAATATTTCAAGATTTCATGAATTGTCAGGTACAGTTTGATCGTTGCATTAATAAAAGTGCATCAAGGTTTATATTGTTGTTATATGAGCCACTTCATATTGCCTACAGTAATGCAAGAAAAAATACAAACAATTATTGTAGGTATATAATATATATATGTATATTATAGATATAGATATATATTATCTCGAACTGGTCATACTGGTAATTTTATTGGCAACTCCTTCCATAGAGCATCTGAAATTTGCTAATAGATGGGCCCTCAAGTAGTGCTATAAAGAATAAGAAACTTTTATCGAGAAAGGTAAAACCTACAGTGAAGACTTGCGGATCCTTGCTATAAAGTACTTCAATTCCTTAACTTGATACAAACAGTAGCAAAACTGATTTGATGTAATTAAGGAACCAAAAATGTGACAAGTCCTTGGATGGTTAAGTTTCCGGATGAAATCATGTAAACTTCCTTAATGTGCCTCATTGCGTCTCCCACATAAAATCCTGAGACAGTATATTGCAGAGTATTCTTCAGTATACAGGGAATACTTGTTTATTACTGTTATTGTTCTCGTTGTTGTCGTCATAGACTCCATATATCTGACTATCGTGTTGATGTCATTACACTTTATACTGTAGTTGTCGGCAACTTGCTGTCAGAAATTGGCCATTCAATTAAAATGTACGCAAAAGCTATGAAAATAGTGCAGAAATGTACTAATAACATACATGATCTGTGATATGTGAAGCCTCTTTACACTCTGTGAAGGTTTCAATTATTGCAGCAAAGATTATTATGAGGTGGTGATAGCTTTAGTGTTGAATGAACTTTAGTTTTCCCTCCAACTTTGGTTTGTTTCTTCAAAATGCCAACTTGCAACAAAATTTACAAATGTTGTGTATGCCCCTTTCAATCATATATATAGGAATCACAAATGACTTCGAGTTGGTTAGAATCATGTTTTGTCTCTAGAGTAAGGCAAATATGACACCAAAAACAGAACTAGTATTGTTCCATACAGGTGACAAATGCCTACAGTGAAATTACGACCTTCCTTACCGGTTTAGAACCTCTGGACATACAATCAGCGTCCATAGCCTAGTGGTTAAGGTGTCCGCATATTAAGCGGTTCGAATCCCGGTGGGGGCTGGAAGTTTTTTCACTGTTCTGGATTTTACAACTCATTACGATTTCAATTATATATATATATATATATATATATATATATATATATATATATATATATATATATATATTTACATATGGTACATGATAGCATATTAGTTGTTATCAGACCAGGGGGCAAGTAGTAACAAGATTGTAGGATGTCGTAATGCATTCAACGTGACAGTTGATCTCAGGATATAATAAACCTTGTTCAAACGTTAAAAAAAAAGTGTGATTCAGAATTAGAGGATGTTCGACTATTGATTGGCAGGAAAAAATCAGTGGAATATAAAACAAATTGCGTGTTTAGATAATTAAAGCAGGGTTTTGGATAATTTGGTGCCTTTTGAGTAAGATTCTGTTATACTTTAATACCTTCATTGACATAGTTATCTATACTTGAAGTTAGAAAGACAGAACCATCTATATTTCAATCAGTTCATGTAAATATTTTGAAGTAATAGGGAGTAAGTGAAAGGAAATAATGTTGACACATGATATATATTGCAAAAGAAGTAAAACATAAAAGAGAGAAGGTTCTGTCGAAATTGCAGAACTCTGATCCTGCGACCATTAAAGGCAGACAAAGAAAGGACAAGTGGAACCGGTTTTATGATTGATTGTTTGGTTTAATCTTTCGTTAGCAAATTAATTATGATGTGCCAGCTCGTCTTTAGCTTGACTCGTCAGGTTTCTGTTCAAAGTAATAAAATGATGATCGAATGAATATCATGTTTGAAAAACAATAAAACAGATTCGTTAATGACTCACTTGTTACCAGACTCAATTGTTACCAACTTTCATTTGGTGAAAAGAAAAGTTTATCAGGATGTTTATTAAAAATATAATCTTATTTGAAGATATATCATACTTGGTAATTAGTTTCATTAAATTGCTGACCAAATGCTTTAATATATGAAGGGAAAAGGAAGTAGGTGGATAACTTTTCAGTATCAACATGAAAAAGCACAGTAACTTTGATTGAAATGCTTGTGGATTCACATATATACGCTGTGTTTTAAATTTTGGATCACATCCCACACTCTGTGTGCAGCATTAAGACAGGGGGTTTTACATTTTGGATCAGACCCCTCTCTCTGTGTTCAGCATTAAGGTATTTGGTTTTACATTTTGGATCAGACCCCACACTATGTGTGCAGCATTAAGACAGGGGTTTTACATTTTGGATCAGACCCCTCTCTCTGTGTTCAGCATTAAGGTATTTGGTTTTACATTTTGGATCAGACCCCACACTATGTGTGCAGCATTAAGACAGGGGGTTTTACATTTTGGATCAGACCCCGCTCTCTGTGTTCAGCATTAAGACAATGGGTTTTATATCTTGGATCAGACCCCGCACTCTGTGTGCAGCATTAAGACAATGGGTTTTACATCTTGGATCAGACCCCACTTTGTGCAACATTAAGACAATAGGTTTTACATATTGGATCATACCCCTCTCTCTAGCTGTGTTCAGCATTAAGATAATTGGTTTTACATGTTGGATCAGACTCCACACTCTGTGTTCAGCATTAAGATAATTGGTTTTACATTGGATCAGACCCCACACTCTGTGTTCAGCATTAAGACAATGGGTTTTACATTTTGAATCAGACCCCGCACTCTGTGTGTAGGATTAAGATAATTGGTTTTACATTGGATTTCTGGTTAACCCTGAGCTCCATTTACATTTACAAATTTAACACCAGGCAATAGGGGATCTGATCCTCTCTTGATCCTAGTCTTTCTGGGTGGGGCCGGGGGGGCGGTTCAAATCCGGGAGGGGAGGAAGAGGTGGGGTGACTGATCCATTTTTACACCATGAATGTGGGGTTTTAACAACAAAATCTTCACAGAGTCATTATTCATTACCCCTTTTCCAGCAGAGTTCCCTGCATTCCATACTGTACTTAATATATGGATTTGAATCTGTGCACATGCATACTCATGGCTACTTAGACATATATTCTAGATACTATTGTGAGATTAAGTATTTCAGCATTCTCGATCCTAGAGCATAGTAATACTAATACAGTGTACTTTATGATCTGTTGTGCATACAGGTACTATGAACAAGTCTTATCATTTAGAATAATCTAGGGGCATACACATGAAGTGTGGGAGCTTGCTAACATTATATTTTTTGTTCTGTTAGTAAATTCCCTTTGTAGTTGCAGTTTAACCTGTCGCCTAACTTTCTATAGTCAGTTTCATATCCTGGTACCGGTATTGGTAACGTTACCGTATAACCTTCACCATGAAAACCCAACAAATTTCACTTTCATATTGTCATAAAGGTATTGTACCTGGAAGCAGATAGAATCCTACTGATTTAGCTATATATAGTTGAGTGTAGTGGAAACTTCCATGCTATACTGTAGTACAGCTCACTGATACATGCATAGTATGTTGCAATGGTAGATTTATCAGCTAAGTTTTAAGGTTACACAATATACAGACATACTGTACAGGCTTAAAGGGAGTGAAGACTCGCGCACAGAAGAAATGTCTGATGCCGGTAATCTGACCTAGTTTCGAATGAGGTGTAACAGAAGTGTTATACACCACCATGGATCCCAGAAAATACACACACTGATGTTATGATTGTTGTGATATATTTTTCATATAAGTCCATGAATCCTGGGGATCCATCGAGAAAATATATGTGCGCCTTAAATATTTCTACTTTCTCCAGCATAGTATGTCCATTATGTTTCATTTCATGTCAATCTTAACGTGAATTTCAGTATGCTGCTACTTAATCCAAAGTATTTAATAAATGGCTGGACCAAAAGACAAAAGAACAAAAGAAAAGGATGCTAGTGGTTAACAATGCAAGCTTGAAACTCGATCCTTAAGAGTACACAAACCCAAAACCTTGATCCATTAGAGGATGCAAACCCAAAGAGCAATTCCTCCAAAAAACTAGGAAGAATCTTAAATTCTATTTGGGATATATATATGCAAATATTTAAAAGCAGGATCTGGAAGCTTCCATTTTGTATATCTTTGTTGTCATAGGATCTGAGACCTTTTATCTCTCTTTGTTTCTCTAGTCATATATGACAAGAGATCTTTGTGAAGAACAATTCCTCCAAAAAGCTAGGAAGAATCTTTAATTCCATTTGGGAGATATGTGCAAATAATAAAAGTTGGATCTGGAAGCTGCCATTTTGTAAATCTGTGATGTCATAGGATCTGTAACCTTTTATCTCTCTCTTTGTTTCTCTTTCTTTTTCTATTATAAAGGTCAAATGTTATTGCTATTTACATACTACATATTTTGTGTTCTGGAATGTATTATTGGTAAAATTGAAGAAAAAAAAGTTTTTTTCGAAGGCAGATTATCATTAAATTGATCATTTTTAAAGAATTATAGCTGACAGTACTAAAACTTGAGACATCTTTCTGAACTTCTTTTTTTGTCCTCTGACTTTCGTTTCAGGCACTCCTAGAAAACCACCCGTCCCATCCAAGACTCCTGCCTCGGCATCCGAGGTGGAAAAGAAGGGATCGAATCCAAAGTTTTCCTTTAACGTGGACGTTTCTCCGTCGAGTTCCTCCGCCGCTGCCAAAAGCTTACCTACCTACGACGAAGTCTCACTAGTGGATAATCTAAGGACTAGATTCGAGGATCCACAGACGCTTTCGCAAACGTCCTACCAGAAACCGAAACCGTCGCCCAAACCTGTAAGTCACAGGATATTTGCACAAAACGAATATCAAACACCGGGTATAATAACTCCGCACTCAAATCCGGGGGCTAATGTCTATGAAATTCCCGACAATTCCTCCTCCTCTTCCCGTCTCTCTCCCGAAGTCGAGGACCCGCTGGCGGGATCGAACAGCGAGGACAAACTCAAGAAGATCTTCGGCGTTCTCAGTCTAGACCGAGACATCCTGGCGGAGGATAACAACGTGCTGAACCCCCGGAAGGTCAAGTTGGGCAAGAAGAAGAAGAGCCTGTCGTTGAAGAATGATAACTGTTACGCGGTGACTCAGTTGCCTACAAACAATACAAACTCACATTTGAAAGGTAGGAAGATGGAAGAGGCAGCAGACGCGTCGTCCTCCAAGGGGAGGATGAAGACTCCGCACGAATCGTCCTCGCTGAGCGCCGACTCTGGGAACAGCCACACCTTCTCCGAGGCGCCCGTCTCGCCTCGGACCTCGGGACGGAAGCTGTCCACCCAGGATTCCAGTCAGAGGGATTCTGACTTTATCGACGGACCAGAGGAGTTGGAGGAGCCCACCCTGCGAGTAAGTGACTCTGATTTTGAGTCAGAGGAAGAAGGTTCCAAGGTATAGTAAAAACCCGCATCCGACCTGCTCCTGTCCTCCCAGACCGGTTCTGCCATTTATACTGCTGGTGTTTTTAAATACCACTTAACCCATCTTACTTTATCCAAACACTAACATATTAACTAACTCTGGGACTGTGTTGATGGATGCTAACCCTTGACATCAATCCTAAGAAAATATCACATAAAAATGGTGGAAGAAATTGGGCCTTAACATACATACCATTTGTATCTCCACGGATGGTACAAATGGGACAATTTCATTTTTCACATCAGAAAAATTAAATTTTCCTGGGCAGCAAGCCCACACCCTCCTTACATGGGAGTTGGCCTTCATCATCTGTCCCGGACAGAAAACTCAACTTCCACACTGGCCTTAGTCTCCCTTCTCATCACTAGCAAAATCAGGAAAACTTTTATGATAGACGGTGTGTTCAATTGAGACTGAACAGATTCAGTGCAACTATTATATTTTGTTTTGGTGTATTTGTGGTAGGATTACTTTGAACTTTCACCTAGAAACTAGGGAACAGTTTGACATTTGTTTTTAGCAATTCAGAAGCTTTCACAACATTTTGGATCATGACACTGTGTAACAGATTAACAGCCTTTTCTTCAGCCCATCATCATCCAACATCCTATTAAATTGATTCCATAGCAATTCAAAGAGCTCGTTCCTTGCAATCTATTTCCTACATATACCTCACATGTTTGCATGTAGAGATCCATATGATAGTATCAATATATAAAGTTACTATTTTGCCTACAACTAACAGAATGTGTCTTCTTTGGATGTCTTTCTCTGACTTATTAACTATTTTATTCTGTTTCATGCACAATGGTGACTTAAGTTTAATCGACTTATTTATTTATATATATATATATATATATATATATATATATATATATATATATATATATATATATATATATATATATATATATATATTATATATATATATATATATTTATATATATATATATATATATATATATATATATATATATATATATATATATATATATATATATATATATATTCATTTTTGTTGGGTATATGTTGTTATTATTTTATATTAAATTTTATATTCTTAATATTCTTTTACACCCTTTATTCAATATACAGGTCTTCAGTATTGGCCTCAAATATGCTAGAAAGCCAAATAATGGTCACAGATGCTCAAATATGAGAAGACAGGTTTTCATTCTACTCAGAAAGCATCTTGACATTAGGAGACGTTTTATTTGTCTAAGTCATTTTTAACAATCCTGAATGTCTGGGAATATGTCATTTGTTCTGAACCTTTTAAGGAAAACATTTACAGAAATATTTTAGGCTTGATAGCAAGTTAAAAAATTTGAGGCCAATATTGATGACTTTTTGCCCTGATGACCTTTGACCTAATAAGTGCATGTATCAGTAGTAACAGAGTTTTGCATGATGTAATGTCATTGGTCATGTAAAAATGATCTTATACTGTGGTATGTATATATATATATATATATATTAATCATAACGGAAAATACATTCTGTTATTATATATGTATTTATATTGTAGAAGGGGAAAAAATTCATCACTTTTCCTTCATCACTTTTCCTTATCAAATTATTTTTGGGAGCACATTTTTCCTTACTTCAAAGAAAGCTTATTCATGTACTAGGGTTTATGGATGGCAAACATGTTAAGGAATGCTTCTTATAAACTTTGATACTAAGCCTGTTTTCCGTGGCCTGTCGATCCCAATGGACTCAACTGTTCCTCTCTGTTTGTATGTGAAAAGGCAGAAAGAAAATTTGTCGTCAGCATTAAATTGAAGTTATTGTGAGCCACTAATGAATTCTTCACTACATTTAATGGTAGATGGGGAAGGGGGGGGGGAAACAGATTCGTTCATGAAAGCGAGAATTAATCCATGTCCAAGGTAGCGGTATAAAACATTCATGTGTTTGCAGAATTTGCCCCAAAATCTCGGCTGCATTTCAGCTTCCCCTTAAAAGACCATCCTCGTCGTGGTCGCAAGTCCTTCTTCGCACCCCCCTTATCATCCTTCCGCCAGATTATGTTTACCATTCCAAGTTGCTGTCACCTTGCCAACACATTGGTTGTGAAATTTTTTGGTCTGTCTAATTGAGCATATAATTTAATCTTGCTACATGTTAGCCCCTTCCTGCGCAACTAATTGGATGCTTCCTCGCCTTCGTCTCAATTTACACGTTGTAGACCTAGATAGATCCATCCTTCAACAGCTCCCTCCTTTCTCCGTAGATCAAAACCTGTCAGTCAAAAACTGCACAGCTAAAGTGCACAGCAGTGACAGACAACTTTATGGCCTTAACTTCCGTTCTCTTTATTGAACGCATGCTGATATTACAAGCAATAGATCAAATCCAAAAATAGACGAAATCAGCAGAGGAATTTTTATAACTATGATAAAAAAAGTTGATGGAAAAGTGTTAACTTAGAATTATGTGATAGTTGGGATTCAATTCTCTTCAAATGGGTATTAAAAAGGAAATTTTCTTTCAATATTATTATTATTATACCTAAAAAATAAGTTAATTTTGAAGGAGAGCCACCAGTTGATATGAAACTATAATCGTGAAAAGTCGCATTTAAAAATGCTGACATAAATGACATAATCGTTATGAATAATTTATACGTTTTGAAATACATGCATGTGCTTTTGTATCATGGAAAGGTTTTTAATTTTTTTTAAGTTTGACAGTATATATATATATATATATATATATATACAGTTCTAAGTACTTTATAGCTTACAGTTTATTAATCGTGTTTTTCCAATTTTTTGCCCCCAAAAGGTTAAAGCCCCCAAGCCTCCTGCCTTCAACAATAACAGTCACAAAGTAGCGTTTGAGCTTCTAACTTCAGAGAGGACATACGTGGAGAGATTACACCTCCTCAGTGCAGTGAGTATACTACTGTTTGTCCATCCTCTGTATTTATGGTCAAATAAATATGAAATTATTTTTGTTCAGGATACAAGTAATGAATGAAAGATGATACATGGTGAAGGACAGACCCTTTTTGTGGGGGAGAATAGAGGATAATTGAATTATACAGATGGGCAAGAACTTTTGAGAGTCCTAGTTCTATAATTGACGCTGGTTTTAGGTCACTTTTGTCAGCCGTCACTTGAGAGTTTGCTGTCAGTGTGGAAATTGACCTGGACGACTAAAATATTCCCACACACACATCCAGTGGCATAGAGAACCAGGTCGTGGACAGTGGGTGCAATTACATCACCGTGACCCCTTTTTGCAAGTTTGTCCTTCTTGTATTAAGAAAATGAGAACACACTATTCTTTGTCCCATATTCCCCTGGAGCACTTAATTCAAACTGGTCCCCAGGGTACTATCCCCCTGAACCCTTCCCCTCTTGTCATGCTAGAAATTGTTAGCAGTTTTTCTACAATTACTTCCCCGAAAGTTCTGATTCTCCCATATTCCCAGGATTGTTAGAAGCGACAATTAAATAGCTCAGGGTAGAACACTATTTTTTAGAGTGACAGTAATTTTTTTTGGAGGGTGGAGGGGAATTTGAGCATTGGTGACCATTATCTAACTTTCTAGCATATTTGGGTTGCCATTCTGATGACCTTTCTTAAAAAATTAATACTTTAGTCCACAAAATTGCAACACGAATGATAACCATTGACGGTTAAAGGACGAAACAAGGAATAGTTATCTGAAACACAAATATTTCTGTAATGGATAAAAAAAAAGGTGGTAATATAACTTACTGTATACTTGCTATAATATCACCTGACAGATTTTTGTAACTTCATGAACAGTCTAAAATTACAATTCCAACTCAAAATGCAGCTTTAATCTGAATTTTTCCAAACCTGGAAGTTCATGGGAGAGTAGATTTTGCATGTATCTACTTCAGAAAGGGAATCAGCTTTCCAGGGACTTCTTGGCCAAGATATATAGTATCCATCAGGGTTCAATGTCTTACTAGAGCAAGGGGCAGCTATTTCCTTCAATAGAAATTTATTTAGAACAATCATATTAGTCACTCACTAATCTGAACCGAGAGTTTCACCGAAGGTCATGTTAATAATATCATCCAGCGATAGATGTCGTGGCGTGAATTCGTCGTCTTGTTTTGTAGCCGTCTAATTACAGCTGATTGACAGCAGAGAAAACAAACGAAGAATTTTGAGTACAAATTAAAAAAGGTTTAGGGGTTGCTTTTGATACATCTAAGTCGTTTATCGTCTCATTACATTAATTGACCATTGTCTAAAGCTGTTCTGCTCCCATACATGTATCCAGATCCTCTCATAGTACTAGTACAGATTCAGAGCTAAATTAACCCTTTTTACTTGACCTTAGGAATCTTTAAAGGTAAACCACAGTTCACTATTACAGCTATGTGTTAAAGGCACTAAGAGGGCTGCAGCATCATGCAGCCATGCTGCAATGAGACATAATCTTTGACTGCTTTGCAGTTCCACACAATAGACACTGCAGTTTTGAGGGCTCCTCTGGAAAGCAGTGCTTCTGCACTGAGCAGGACTACCCTCTTTTAAAGATGACAATTATAAAAAAATAATAATAAAAAAAATAAAAAAGTTTCATACATAACGGCACTACTGAGCAGGTGCTGCAGCTGTTCTCCTTGTTTTGGGTTGGGGCTGGGGGTGGGTGGGGGGGCTTGGTGCCTTAGTGTAGCAAATGTGGATCAATGTGGATCACTATAAGTGATCCAATGTGGATCACTTTTGAATTTTTGTGCTAACTGTAAGGTTGATCAAAGTTTCAAACCCACACACTCATCTGGATTTGTTTTTTGGACCTTTTTTTGGATCTAATGCAGGTTCATTTTACCAGATACTATGTAAATAACTCCTCCTGATTTTGAAAATAAAAAAATATTTATTATCATGCACATTTATGCAAATACCAATCACAAAGTTTCCCCTTTGATCACTTTTGGACATTTTCTCCATTAATACAGATGTAACTTGACTAATCGAGCTATAATGAACCAGAATTGTTACATTGGAGTGTGCAGTAACTGCATTGAAAATCAAAAATCAAAATGAGATCAAAATTAAAGGAAAACAGAGCTACTTTAATCTGATAGGTCTTTGCCCTGTCGTTTATGCACAAGGATTTAATCCCCCTCTACTAAACCTGTAGATTGAGTCCGATCTTTGACGAAAGTACTTTGAAAATTTTTTCGGCCCCATCAAACTCTGTAAGTTAATTTCTCTTCAAGCTGCCGGGCTGCATAAATTGTTCCTTAATACCTGCTTTCCTCTCTCTGCACTGTATTTGCTTCACAGATCTTTCAAACCAAAATAACTGCTGAAAATGAAAAACAGAAGTGGTTTTCTGCCGAGATCATCAAGGTCATTTTTTCAAATATTACTAGTATTTACAACTTTCACCAAATTGCCTTCCTTCCTGAGTTAGAGCTGAGGCTACTTGAATGGTAAGTTTTGGCCAAAGGTCTTCCATACATTTGTTTTCATATGAACTGTTCTACACACTATCAAGTACAACTGTAGACCCATGGAACACACAATCTGTCCCCAAAGAAACATGTAAAGAGGTATTGAACATTTATTTGATGTACTTGGGAATGATTTTGATGGGCGGTTGAGGGGGGGGGGATGCACTGGGGGGATTCTCTTAGTTCTATTTTGCATATATATATAGGTAACTTTGTGTGGTCCTTAAGCAGAACTAAAAGAGTTTTTAAACCAAGCTAAAAGGGAAAAACAAAAGATGAAAATTTCAAGAAAGACAAAAAGTTTTCTTTTGTTGCTCATTTCTAAATTTTATCCTTAAGAAACTGTTTCATCTCTCTGTCATGCTATTTTATTGTATTTTTGGGGGGGCATGGCTTGACATTCTACACAATATTCTAGACTTTTCACAGGAATAAGTCTGTTCTAGTAGAAACCTTGATTGGGTTGTCAGCCTCATATCTGAATCTGTATCCACGTAGAATTTTTGTCAAACTTGCTGTGACAGTGTGACAGCAGCTTTGTCAAACATTTGCTTGAATATTGGTGCCGTGACAGTAGCATAACAGCAATTCTGCAAAACATTTGTTTGATAGTAGGATTGCTGTGACAGTAGCAGTTTGTATTACCTATTGTTAGTTGAGGAAGGTTGCACTGTGACACTGTGATAGCAGAATTTTTTTTTTTTTTTTTTCCCCTTTTTCTTCAGTAACATACTGTCGTGACATTGAACACTTTCCTTTACGTTATTTTGAAAGTAGTTTTTTGAAACGTCACACACTCTCTGCTTCTTTTGTCATCGCATACAGGGATAGGAAACCATGTATTGGGGACATTCTGAAGAAGATTTCACCCTTCTTGAGAATGTATGCGGAGTATATCAGTAACTTTGACAAAGCCATGTCACAACTCAACAACTGGAAAACAAAAGTACCAAAATTTTCAACCGCTCTGTCTAATATAGTGGTAAGTTGTAAAAATCATTTTTATTTTCAATTTTTCCCCCTCCACTCCCCCCCCCCCATTTTTTGTGCTTTGTGTTTTTTCAAATCAGATGATGATTTCATCTTTTTCTGTTCCTCCTATGCAAACTCTCTGGTATAGAGTGCCATCATAAGATCATACTTCAATAGCTCAACACGTACACGCAGGGTCCTGCTTTGCTGTAGAAAAGAATCTTTCTTCTAACGTGATCATTCTAAGTCTAAGTGTTTGAGGTTGTCCGGTAGATACGTTTTTTTTCATAGATATATTTTCTGGAGGAAACATGGAATGGTATTTTTTACCTGCTAGAGTTTGCATGCATGAGCCATAGCCTGTCATCATGGATCACCCCACCCCCCCCCCCCACACTTGCGAATTTTTCGTAAAATGGAGAAGTGCTTTGATGTCAAGTGGTGCTATATTTTGCTACTTTATATACTATGTTTGAGAATTCTTTTACCGTTTAGGTTTGAGAACTTTTCAGAGCAGTCCCTTCTTAAAAGCTGAATCATCTACGAATACTTAAAAAAGAAAATCAATTTCTGAATGATAATATAATATATACTCTTTGTTTTCAAAGCTCTTTGCCAATTGTGCAGGATATTGAAAATACACTTCTTGTTTCACTTTGAAACCTCTCCATGGAAATGTATAGTGATGTGGGTGGTGGTTGTTGGACTGATCGTATGTCCGATCAAATGTCTGATCGTGTGTCTGATCATAACTGTAAGATATATATTTGTTCTAGCATAACAGGAGACACTAACTGTACACTCATTGGTGGATATGCTAGAGATAAAGGTATTCAACAACTTCCCCAAACAACTAAGTAAAGTCTTATTCCATTTGGGAGATAGCACAGATTTATAATGTTACTTCACACGCAAGGCTGAAGACTTGATCAAGTCTAAATATGACATCATCAAGCCACATAATGTACTTCAATGTTTCGTGTTTTGCCTTAATTTATATACAATGTTTATTTTCTGTAAATATTTTGGAGACAGAGTTTTCAAATGCTTGAAAATGAAGAAACAGTCTATACATATAACATGTTCTAGTGATGGCATTAGTTTCATAACACTTATAACATGTTTCCTTGAAAATATGAAAAGAATAAACCAACATAAGATCAAAGTAAAAAGGGTTCAGATCCTTCTGTCACTACGACAACACAGATTTACAAAATGTGACAGCTGCCAGAATCAACCTTTTCAAACTAGGATATCCTCCCAAATGGAGCCAGATATTTCTTAGCTGATTAGTTCCTCACGATGACCTCTGCCAGATAATTCAAAGGTGACGGTCGGGTTGTTGTCTGTTAGTAGTTAATATAGTCGTCTGTTTTACGGTTACATCCTGACATTTAGTCACAAAGCAGGATTTTAGGAATAAACAGCTGACATTTTACCTGCCATAAATCAATTTCTGTTTCTGATTTTGTTTATTGCATCTTGGATTACAATCCCAGTAAGTATTATGTTGTTCCCAAATCTTTTATACAACATCTATGTTGCCGAAATTTTGCAGACTTTACAGAAATGAGGAAACAGAATCAGGGGAAACTGAAAGTGTTATCCCCAGTTTGGCATAGGTTACTTCTCCAAGGCATGTACTAGGCTGCAAATAGTTTTGCCTCAATCACTCGGTTGAAATGATACATTTTTTGTTTCAATTTTTTATAAATTTTAATTTAAAAAACAAACAGTTTGTATGGTACATTTTTTTCACAAACTTTTTAAAAACACTGTATTTACTATATTTATCTACCATTTATAATGCTAACAGTCTAACCTCTCTATTTATTATGTGTATTATTATTATTATTATTATTATTATTAAAGTAGTTATCAAACAGTCCTCCAAACACTTCAAGGCCCTGTTTTTCCCCAGATGACATCAAACTGAAAAAATGAAAAGAAAACTCAAAAGTAAAATAAATGACTTTTCATCTGGACTGAGTTTCATCATTAATAAAAAAAAAAATGTCAGTTGATTTAGATAATTTGCAAGATTTCATCAGCAAATTTTTTTTAATTAGGGTAGTTAAATGACTCAGACGTGAGTGTGACGTGGTGTCGCAGTAAGAGTGTCTGCTCATTAAATTTCAAATCCTCGCCGTGAACCTGATTCTCTCGACCTTTTCAAAATTGTTCTGCTTTGCAGTGTTGTTGAGTCTTCCGTTATTAATCTTCCGTGGGTTTGGGATCTCTGGTTTGTTTAATGTGGAAATGGGTTTTTATTTTTCTTCTTTCTGTTCAATGATTTTGGGACAACTTTGTGATGGGGGGGGGGAGGGGGTGCCTTGTCATTATGATGTGCATGCAAACTCGTAACACTTTTGACAGAAAACAAAGGTCATTTGAGGTCATCAGACATTGATACCTGCAAGGTTATAAACATGATATTTTTCAAGAAGTGGAAGTGTTACCAGATGTCACTTTTCTCTTCCCTCTAAATGAATACAAGATCTCTATGGTTTTAGGTGAGGGTTGGAGATCATTGTGTTCAGCAGATGACCAAAATATGTGAAATTCTTTAAAGCTCATCTATAGAGATGTGGATGCAAAGTGGCGTGGACGGGGTGAGATTGGCCGGGGTGGGGTTGGACTGGGTAGGGTGGACGGGGAAGGGTGGACGGGATGGGTGTTATTTGCTTTCTTTGTTTGTCAGTTCTTGCTCCTTTCTTTTTTTTTGTTTTTTCCTTTCTCTCCATGGATTTATCTTCCACAATTTTTCTTGTTAAATTTTCTTGGTAGCCTCCTCAGTCATTAAATATATCTTTCCACTGTATGTCATACTCTGTGTGATTTAATATTACCTCTCCTCATAGTATTTAACGTCAGTATCGATGTTCTTGCTGTTATGTGTTAACATAATCTCTCTCTGTAATGCTTCCTGGATTGATGGATTGAATGAAATAAAATCGAACCGATCGAATCAGATATCTCTACCATAGCTCGGACAGAGGTTCTGATATACTTCCGTGCATTGACTGCTCTTATGAGCTGCAGACGCTGTACCATTTAATGTCAATGCCTCGAAATCAAGAGGAAGTGAAACTTGGAAACCTTGCCCTACGACAAATCAATAAGTGAACTGTTGACAGATGCCGCAACGTTGATATGAGGCTTTCCTACAATACTTATAAGGACATGGTTGTTTTCCTCTTTGCCAGGGTGGGGGAGAGGGGGGACCCAAGAGTCCATTTGAAGAATGAAATGAACACAGGTTATACTAGAGTTGTGCAATCTTTACACTTTATGTAGTTTATTTGCAGACTGTCCTTCTCTTTTACAGCAAAACGAAAAACGCTGCAATGGCCTAGCACTAGAACATCACATGCTTGAACCTGTCCAAAGAATACCCAGATACGAGCTGCTATTAAAAGGTGAGTTACATTTCATGTATGGATAATGTTTGGTATGGATAACTTTGTCATCTTTTCGTCACAGAAAAGTACAGCACAATGTGATTTGAGTCTTTAGCATTGGGTGAGTGTAATGCCCTTTTTTATAATATTAGGAACTTTGAAGATCATTCCATACCACTGACTTAGATTGCTAAAAAGGTTCCAAAAGTACTTTTAGTGCTGGTTCTAACTGTCACAGTTTGATGCCGGGGGGGGGTCGAGAATATTCAAACACCCGAAATTTAAAGAAAAAAACATTCTCACATGATGCATCGAAGAGCGTCTAAACAAGAAAAGAAACATTGAATATTGTAAAGTTTTGGCCTTTGAATTTCTTCCTTTCACTAGTTAAAGTATCAAACAAATGAATAATTTATTTTTCAATAATTAAAAAATTAATCCAGACAATCAAATTCAAACCATTAATGTTTTACCTTTTATTTGTTCATTGCAGAATACCTCAAGAAACTTCCTGATGATTCACAAGACAAGGAAGATGCTTTGAGTAAGCTCATTTTTTTTGCCCCAAGGTTTGGGAAATAATGTTTCATAAAGACAAACCTCTCATCAACCAAAGACAAATATGTTAAAGTTTAGGAATCTATCTGAGCAAAACACTAATAAAATTATCCTGCATATGCAGTCCTCTTACTAAAATAAACTAGGTTTCTATTCCTCGTGCACCCACGTAGTGTAGTCGTTGTTTTCCGGACTCCACGTAAAAACACATACGTGGGGCTTCCTAGATAAGAATGTAAATTGTACAGTAATTGTAATATTTTTCTTATTTTCAATGGACTGTAAATAAAGTTTGTAAGATGGAAAACATGAAACCCAGAGTCTTTGGAGAAATTTGAGATTAAAAGACTTTTTTTATGGGAGAAAGGAAGACGGTATTGGGACCGAGTCATACTTGGATCTGTTCCTTCAAATTTTACCATTTATCTACTTTATCAAACTTTCCCTATTCTAGCCGAAAGAATTGAACTTTTCCAGTTGTCATTGCAGACATTCTCCCCTGTCTGTTTTTTCTTGGGGGTGGGGGGGAGTAGAACTCAATTATGGTGTGATATGCAACATATTTCTTAAAGTCTGCTTTCAGGTAGTTTAAACCCATGTACTTAAGATCCTGGCATATTATCTTTGGAAAATGAGAAAATATGAGATGATTTTTAGAAGAGACAAATTGGTTTGAATAACTCGACCGACTGAAGCAGCGGTCGTAAACAAATCTCAAAAAAAGAAATTAGTTTGTTTTTGGTTGAATTCATCAGACAGAAAACAAGTTCTGAACCATCCAGCTCTTTTGTTGAGCTGCTTGATTCCTATCAACTCCATAATTGCGCCAGAGTGACTTTTCTATATTTGACCAAGAGCTACAGACTCTTCATTGAATACAACCAAGAAAATATTACAGAAGGGATGAATAATGGAAAAAGTGATAGTCTAAGTAATTAAATTCCAATTGTGTATCTTTTAATGTCTTCATCTTATAATAAATAACTGATGCTACCTTTTTGTTCATTTCCCCTCCCTCATCACAGAGGCTTTAGAAGTTATTTCACAGGCAGCTGAACATTCCAATAATAGAATGAAGGTTATGGTGAGTACCAAAAAAAATATGAAATATGAAAATAGTTTGTATGATAAATGCATAGATTTATCATTTTAATAGTAATTTATAAATGTATGAATTTTCATTTCCCAGAGATGTTTGTTCACTTCCCCTCATCTCGCCTTCTTCGAGTGTCAAGTGAAAATGGTTCTGCCTTTGCTTGTCTTTAGATGTGTAATGGGAATCGTAGAAAATGACAATCGACCTCTTTCGTGATTAAGTTAGAATCTTTAAACATTCTCTTATGGTTTAAACCGCAAAGAACCGTGCCGGTCTGTGACAATACTGCTCCCTTTGTTTTACGCGCGAGTTCATCACCCAAAATATTAAATCCAGAGATTTAATATTTTGTTTTATTTTTAGTTTTATTTTAAAATATTCAATCGTTAGAAATTTGGTTTACTCAGATCCAGTTCAATCATAGACGCATTCTGTACATCCTATTTTTTTTATTTTTAAAACATATATCCACTCTGCTCAAAACTGTTTATGTCTTCAAAGACCGAGAATTGCAAACAGATTGTGACTCTCAGATTGAACTCGGTTTCCAAAGTTGCACCATATTGTGTAAATTAGTTACTGCCTGGATTTGTCCTGGCAAAGCTGGTTGGCTGCCGGAGAGGAAGTGATCATATCCCTGTAAGGAAGTTACAGCCCATCAATTGTAGACTTTCTGTAGAGGTTGATTCATGCTAGTAGTGAAAAATAAGGGGGGAGAAGAAGGTTGTCTAAACAGAGTGGGGGGCGGTGATTTAAGGTATTTTTGTTTGGTACCCTGACGTCGATTTGACATTTGGAATGCCAATAATGGCGACTTTGCCAGAAGAAATTATGTTAGAAAGATTTATGACAGGATGTGTTAGTGAAAGGCCCCCTCAGAGGGAAATCGACAAAATATTATGGTCACGAATTTGTTTAAGAAAAAAAAAGAAAAAGAAGAAGAATATAAGCAATAGAAAGAAAAAGGAGAAAGAAAGATCATGGTATCATTTTGTTATTTGTTATAATTTTGTTATCATTTGTTATCAATTGATTTGTTATCATTGATTTGTTATCACTGATTTGTTATCATTGGTATAACTAAGTTTTACCTGCCTGCATGATGACACATTTTAGAATAAATTTGAAAAGGTGAGACAGTCTAAGGACAATTGAGATATCATGGCTATATGCCGACTTACAGTGATTAGTAGGCCAGAACACACTGGGCATGGTCTGCCAATGTGTTTTTAGAGATGACACAATTCTGTTTCCTGATGAGACACTGTCAGTGTAGAGCTGTGACAGTCCAGTTTTCAATCTTGTTCCTATTCTGAAAGAATTGTGGCACTATAAAACATTTTAGATTTCAGATGTCGGTTTTGGGATGAATTTAATAGGCACAGCACACATACCTAGTTCAGATGTGTATCTGCCATCGTATAAACTATTGCTCAAATTTGGTAATATGTCAATACCAGAAGATATATTGTTGCCCCCTTTCAGATTTCTCTGGAGTGGATCGTGGGCCGGAGGGAAGGTTGGGTTTAGGGGGTGTAGTTCTAAATTGGCTATAGTATCAAAATGTCAATACTGCAGCAAAAGAACCAGAAAATATAGTACCACAGAATTCATTCACATATAAACATGTTATTGTGTTTTGAGGGAAAAACAAAGTTTGATCATTTGTTATGTTCCCATGTTTTTTTTCCAGGAGATGATTGGTAACTTGTTCAAACTCAACGCTCGCATCGACGGGATGGACATCATAGATCCAAGTCGGAAGTTACTCAAGGAAGGGAAACTGGAAAAACTGACCACAAGAAATGACCTTCAGGACCGATATATATTCCTGGTTAGTGATGATAAAAAAGATGAAATGGACAAAGAAACATTCATAGTAAAGGAACTTGAAACTCGCTGGATTTTTATAGTCACAAATTCCATCTCTAAGCCCCACCCCCCCCCCCAAAAAAAAGACCAAATGATGATCATCTATATCATTTAAAACTAGACTAAAAGATCTAATTCAAACCTTTTCCACTGTCATTATCAACATTCTATCTTCAGGTTTATATGTATTAATTTAACATGAATTTACAAAATAGTAGGTTAATTAGTAAGTGTGTCGTATGTTACTTGTACCAACCTAATGATATACGATTAACACAGAAGTTAATGAACGACATAATACAAAACTGTGGCTGTTATTACATTTGAAAAGAGCAAGCAATTTTCCTTGGCAACAATGGGATTCAAAGTAGTGACCTCGGGGTCACGGGGTCACTGTGCTCTGCCAACCAAGCTAAACAGCTCAATAGTCTCTGCCATTCTAGTAGAAGATATCTTTTCTCCTTTCAAATTTGATATGCAGATTAAATATGCAAAAGATCTTTTTTTTTTAAATACCTTGAATTCTGTTTTTTTTGGGTTTTTTTTAAATTCTGTTATTTTGTTTTGAGTCAGTTCGAAAAAAAAAGTCAACTATAGTTCCAACCTGGTAAAGCAGCTTGAAAGATATATGAACGTTTATACAAGTATCAAGCTACAAGGCCAGTTTTTTTTTCTTAAAGGGAAACAATGTTTAGGAAAGAATGTAGAAATCCACCATCCTCTGTCATCTAAACCCCGTAGATTAAAATGATTTAATCCCTCTTGACTTCAGCTTCCGGGGACTTAAATATCAGTTGATTCCCAAAACTAAATAAATCTTGTCACTTTCATGCAACGTAACAGATTAAATCAGTGACCAATATCCCTGCCCTGGACACTAAAACACCTTTGAAGTGGCCATGACAAGTTTACTGCGGCATGTTCTTTGATGTTATGAATTTGAGAAGGAAATGAGAGATCATAGAACTGCTTTGTTGCAAACAGAGAAAAGGCCGCAGTAGGTTGTCCATAGAGATGTCCGTAGTGTATCTTCTCTGTATATATAATCATCATATATTGACAGGCACTTTGCCAGCTGGTATTGAGCCATCAGTTGTGTAACCGCCTGGAAGTATAACCATGGAGTGCCGTTAACCACCTGCCATGTGATGTATAGTGACAACCTTTGCCAAAAATCAGTTTACATTAGTTATACTGTATGGAACTATAGTGTTAGTCCAATTCAAAATCTGATGACATATATCATCTTTTCTCAAGTCCAACCCCCTGGACTCTTGCCTCGACGACCAGTATTTTGACATCCTTAGCCTAGCCACTACTCATAAATATCTAAGACTTATTAATCTCCCAATATATATCCCCCCCCCCCCACTCCACCGACCAGTGATTGGCGGTTAATACCACAAATTGAGCGACTGAAGTTAGCAAACAGCATATCAGTTCTACATATTTCTCACCTAAAAAGTTGGTAATTTGAAATTGCAAACAGAGTTTCACAATGTTGTACTTCTTTATTTGCAATTAAAATAGGCCCCAACCAGTGTTGAGTAGAAAACTTGCATATGAAGGCGCAAAGACAAAGTTTAAAATCCTGGAGACATCTCAGTTATTTCCCATACTTCACATGGCTTGAACATTGACATCAGAGTACTAACTTTTTATTGGAAATACAAATTGAAGCAAAAACTGTGTTATTAAAATGGTAGCACTAATGCATACGTGCACACATAACTTGTTACTTTCTCTTCCATCTTTCAACAGTTTAATGATATGCTCCTCTGCTGTGGTTATAAGAAGCCAAAACTGTCGAGCAAAACATATAAACTCAAGGAGAAGCTGGATGTCGACGGCATGCATGTATGTATACACATTAAAGGCATTGAAGACTCGCCCCAAACCGAGTGCCGCCCACTAAAAAAGTTAACTTTCCTTTGCTTGCAAGTGATTTTTTTTCTAGACGCTACAAAATGCTGAAACGTGATACCTTGTTATCTTTTATCTGGACCTAAGATGTCCATCGCTGCTATGTACACTGTGTATTGGGCATTTATTGACTGTACACTAGTGTCTAATTACCGACGGTAGCAAGCTGTGTGTGTATTTTCTGGAATCGATGGTAGTGTCTAACACTTCTGTTACACCTCATTCGAAACTAGGTCAGATTACCGGCATCAAACGTTTCTTTGTGCACGAGTCTTCACACCTATAAGAATCATTCATGGTATCATTAACCACGCTGTCAACACGTTGTCTGTTTAGTTTCCGTAGTGAAGTGACAATCAACACCCCGGAAGGAGAACGTATTCTTTGTACATGCAAATTTCTTCCACCAACAAAACAATTTGTGACAAAGTTACTTTAGACTTAGGCTTAGTTGAAAATTTGGTGCATATTAATAGTCAGTACTGAAGAGCTTAAAAATGGCTATACTGCCCCATAAAAATCGCCTGTTACCTATGGTAACAGCTCGGTACGTAGCAGTAGTATATGTACATTTAATATCGTCGTCGATAATCTCTTACCGACAATTTGTTGCATCATTAGAACTAAATTGCAGTTACATAAGACAACTGGGTTAAGTAGATAATCCTGCCGATCGAACTTTAAAATGGAATTTTGACACGCAATCAGATTTGATTTAATGATGATTTACAGTGTCGAGAATATATTTTAATTGAAGATGTAATTTGTCATTGGTTTCCTTTCTCTTTCTTGTCTTGTCGTTTGGATAGGTTCTCGATAGCGTAGGCCAGAGATTTCAGATCGAAGCTGCTGGCGTGACCTTAGAATTTCAAGCTGCCTCAGAGGAAGACAAGGAAGAATGGTTACAGGTGTGTACAACCAACAAAACAAAAAACAAAAGGAGAAAGAAGGAAAATTGTGATATCTTAACGAGAAAGTTAAGACAAAGCAGAGCGACAGGAACTCAAACCTAACCATTAAGCCATATAAAAGACATTATGATTACATCCATGAACAAGTCTCAACTTAGTGAAAACTGACATAAAAACATTGCCAGTTTCATTTAGAAGAAATCGTAAGGTTTGAGTGTCGATCGATCGAGGTGCTAATCTGTACATATGGTGCACACATCTCTCTTTAGCAATGAAGTCACCTTTTTTCAAAGGTGGGGAAAAGTTTCATGACCAAGAACTAATTACAACAAAAATTGATTACCCATGAGGGAATGTTCAAGAAAACACTGTATCTAATTGGTTTTTGGAACTTCTATATGTTGAAGCAGTGTTCTTCAGTTTAGGTATTGTTTATGTGATAAAATACACATCACTGAAGATATCTTTCAATTAAATCATAGGTTATTTCCTTTTCAGGAGAGAGTGGACAAAAAGGACGTTAATTTCTGATTTATTTTGTACCCTATCTGCTGTAAACTTGCATATTGCTACCACAACTCGGGTTGATGGGTCGGTGATGTTCATTGCACAGTTCCTTCAAACGATTAGACTTATAGTTCTGTCATACCTCCTGATATGGGTACTAAGGTAACAACATTAGAATCACTCTCTTTATCCAATCGCAGGCGCTGCTAGGTGCAGTCAGAGAACTGATTCGAAAGAAGGACACATTTAAGAACAACATTGCCGATGCTTTCGAGATAAGCTTTGAAGACGTAAGTATTTACGGTATGGTCATCTTAAGAGCGTGTAACAAAGTTGAGAAGTGATATATCAAATGGAAAATTAGTGAAGAAGCCATGCATGTATGGCAATGCATGGCAAAAGAATTCACACAGAAAAGACACAGAAGATAAATAATAGCAACATAAGTATGCGATTAAACGTGTGATTTCATCATGCCATGGAATAAAAGTTCGTCCTTCATTTCTATTTTACATTTCTGAATTGTTGGAGGCAGATTCTTTTCGATTCTCTTTTCGAAGGGAAACTAAATTGAAAAAGGTCCTCAATTTTCCGAGTGTCTCGTCCTTTCTCTTACAGCAATTAGGTAAGCAGCCACCGAATTATATCAAGGACGAAGAAGTCACCATGTGTATGAGGTGTGGAACGGATTTTGAAGTTCTCTTGAAGAGGCGTCACCACTGCCGGGCATGTGGATATGTAAGTGATAATAACAATAATAACAAAAAGACACTGTGTATTATCAGATGGGACAGTATACGCTGCCACATATTAAGGATTGGGTCTGAACCAGGGATGAGCTACGGGGACGTTTAATCCCTTGAGTAACCTCCGACCTCCTCCTGTAAAATGCGAACAAATCAAACGTTTAACCTTTTCCCCCATACGCACGGTCGCTTGCACTTGTGGTTGGGTGTAATTGTCAAAGTTTATAGAGGCAAAACGCTTGTCTGTGAGAGTCAGTTCAGCTTGAAGTTTTGTCTAAAATACTAGTGAGAAGTTTATTATTTAACTAACTTGAAATTGATTCTCTCTTAAAAGAATCTCCAGGGAAGCAAATGTGTGTTGTCCACAGATTAGAGTGGTTCCCCCCACTGCTTCCCCCTCACTGTCTCCCCCCACCCTTTTTTGTTTAGCCTCTTAAGAAGATCCTGCTAGGATCGAAACGTTAGGCCAACTTACTTTTACACATTCTCTTACACAGGCTCTCTAGTGGATAAGCAGTTTGCTAACAGTTTTATTTTAGATTGGTTCTTGTATGTTTTGGGATTCATTAAACCTAATGGCTGCAATTGGGAATGTATTGACAACATTGTAACAAGTTCAGTGCATAGTTCACTTAGTATTGAACAGAACAATGTTGATATATTACCAACAATTTCAACAACTTTTTTTTCCTTCAAATTATTTCTCTATTTTCAGGTTATATGTGGAAGTTGTAGTTGCAATCAAGTTGAAATTCCGTACGACAACAATAGACTAAATAGGGTTTGTAACCGATGCTTCCAGACACTGGGAAAACAGCCTGTCATTGACGATTTAGCCAGAAGGGTAAGCTCTTTGATTCAGGAGCTAAAGACTTTCAGACTTAATTTATTCAATTCAAATTAAGACAAATTTCCTACTGGTGGGGGGGGGGGAGTTCTCTTTTTTTCTTTCCTTGGTTAATTGACAAATCCCAGTTTCAACTCCAAGGAAGGCCTTTATAAAAGGGACTCAAATGATGTTGCATGCATTTTTTTCCCATTTTGTTGGGAGAGGAGGATTGAAGTGAGGGAGGAAAAAAGTGGGGGGGGGGGCGGGGGGATTGAATTTTTCTGATTAATCCGTTTTTAGCTGTCAATTGACGAGGACATTTCTTACACTGATATTTGCAAGTTAGTATTATTACTCGTAAAATTTTCCTCAAGTTGTAGATCTATTGCCTTTAACGAAGTAAATTAACAAACATTTAATAGACAAACATTTTCGAGTACAAATATATGAGTTTCCTGGAAGAATTCCCTTCAGTTGAATCTCCTTTCTCATTATTTTCACTAGTCCTTTGTTCCCAACCTTGATGAAACACGACACCATGCCACCTCTTTGCACCTCCTTCAGAAGAACTCGTGGAACAAATATTGGGTGACAGCCACTCAACAGGACCTCTTTGCTCTCAAAGCACCGAGAGTGAGTACAAATTAAAAAGCAATGACGTGTATGAAGCTTGACTCATTATTCCCTTCTTGGTGTCCTTCTCTGTCCTTCTAAACCATGTACCCCTCTCCCTTCCCTCCTGATCATTCCCAATATGTGGGTTTGTCTACTTTCCTTCCAAACATTGACCCTTCTTCCCCTCCCGCCCTCCCCCCCTGCACCATGTATGCACACTTATTAACGGCGCCACACGAGGTGTGGTGGGGGGGGAGTTGGTGGTGTGGCCAGGGGTCCCCCTCGCACACACCAAAGCTCTGTATTCATAATAATGCACGCTTAGAAACGGCGACGTGCAATTCCTTATTCTCGTCACTTCCACAGCATCTTTGCTGTCAGAGCTGTGTCACCTTTTTTTCTGCAAAAATTTATTGCCAATACACGCTCGAAAATGTAAATCTATGTCCGTGATTGTTTTTTACCGTAGGATGTCAGAGCTGTCCTGACACTTCCGGTCAAGTTATACGAGGTGAAAGAAATATCTGCTGAAGACGGTGTTCCCGTCGGCAAGGACTATGTATTCAAGTTGGAGCACGGTCAGACTGCTTACTACTTTGCCGCCGAGTCATTCAAAATCAAGTCACGGTGAGTGAAATTGTCTAGCTTGCAGACTGAGGGGAGTTTGGTCGTTTAGCGTTACCCATAATCTCAGAACAGAAAAAACTACTATTCTGTGTTTTGAAAGTTGAAGAAAACATGTAGAACAGACACAAACGAAATTAGTATGCCGGTCTAGTTAACGGTGTAAAGTACATCGTCGTCTTCCGACACCAAAAAATTAATGATTTAGAGCCAAAGACATATTGCGATTTGGTTTCGTTATTGTCTCATGACAGATTCTTTAAAGCGCTAATAAAGGAGATTTAATTGTTTAATTTGTCAGCTTAAAAGCAGGTAAAAACAGATGAGTATTTTCGGCCTTTTCCCAATATTTTTGGCCTTTTCCCCCTTCAGACATGTTTACACAGCTGAAGGGGGAATGTTCCTGTCATACCACAAACAAATTTACTGTCGGTGTCACTGAGCAATTAAGTTATATTCATCTCAGTGTATCGCTATGGAAACAAATCAAGTTTTGCGTAGGGGCCTTTTGAAAAGTCAAACAATGCAACAGCCTCACAGCTTTCTGATGTAGGACATCTGCTTTAGCCAATCAGGCCTCTTTTTTTCTACATCTTTCTGATGTAGGACATCTACTTTAATGAATCCGGCCTCGTTTTCTACATTTTGTAGAGACTTTACCACACTTCATTACACAAGTGTAGGTTGCTAGTAATTAATAGCGCTAGCAATTACTTGTGCAATTATTAGGTACTTTTTGCCAGATTTAAAATAATATCAGAAAAACAGGTGAGGCTCCATCAAGGCTATTTGGTTGGAAGTAAAATAATAACAACAACTTGAATACAGAACTACGTCAATTCTCTACGTCATCTTATACACATTGGTTTTTAATGGTTCATAAGTTTAAGGCCGGTTGTTATCAGCATCTTTATGTTCTACTTGAAATGTCTACAGAAAACATTAGCAAAGTTAATGTGGGTGATGTGATGATGATTCTGTTCATCGTCATCAAAAATGAGAGCAGAGGATATAGCCTCCACTTCTTCATACTTGTTAAAAATTCCCAAATCTGGTTATTTTTGTCAGCTGACCGTGCATTGTAAAACTGCATGGATAATGCACGGTAGACTCACTACTGGTCAATGAGTACAATTTGCAAGAAGAGAAAGTACCGTGGCAAGCTTAATCCCATAGATCATCCCATATTAAGCCATGTCACAGCAAACCGATCAGATCAAGTATGGTATAGCAACAAACCCCCTAGTCGTTAACACCCACTTGGCAAAGAATATGACCAAAATTACTCAGAAAGCCAAACCTTCATCCTGAAGTATACTGAACTATAGGGTTAGGGTTAAGCAGCCATCAAAATAGTAGCAGGATTTTATGAAAGAAACAATATTCAGACATTATTACAGCTGAAAGAACTAAAAAGAAAGAAATTACATTCAAAACTAAGGAATCAGAGGTTATTGAAGCCTCATAATAAATGCAATCAGTCAGTCTTCTTGGTGCTATTTGTCGAGTAATTAATCACGCAATCAAAAGCCAAAAAAGAGATACAGAACATAACAAAAACCTTGATGTATGCATAGGCAAGATGTATTGACTATTCCTGTCATGACTGTCATGACATGTTAGGCTATATGCTGGGGTACATTATCTTAATGATCAGTCCCTATACCTAGTACCATTACAGAACGTCCTTTGTATAATTCATGATTATTCACTGTACAATAGTCACAACAACAACAAAATCCCATAGAAACGATATTAGAGTTTGAGATTTATAGTTCAAGTTTATAACCTGTGTGATGGTATGCCATTGGTAGCATGCATGCACCAATCATAGTTCAAGTGGCGCTAAGACGAGGGACGGGAGAGGCTCCCTCCTTAACAGGAAGGGAATATGCAACTTTGTTAAAATACTGAACTTTTGAATCCTGCCAGTAAAACTGTATCATAACATACAAGTAGGGAAAATGGATGTCTATTGCCAACAGAGTGACAAACTTATTTTTTTTTTTTTTTTTTAAATCTTTACAGCTGGATGAAAATCTTATCGGACGGACTGGACGATGATTTAGAGAATGTTGAGAGTACCACATTATGACCTTCGTTTTTAGGGGACAAATAAATATCCACTGGATGAAACTCTAGTCAAAAGGAATTATTTGATGAAAAATTCCCTCGGGTGGGAAAGGAAAGACAGTCTTTAACTTATCAGCCATTCCTCTTTCAGAGAATGGTCCTTTGTATTTTTCGAAATAGGAAAATTGTGATGCTTCCTGATTTGCGGGACAATTCAACAAACAGATTGATGCGTTTGTATCTGTCATTGTTAGTGTATACTATTTTGTGTTTATATAAACCATAAACAGAACAAAATATTCCATATCATAGGAATGAAATCTTTTATGAGTAGATTGAAAGGGGGACAGTCTGCTACCCATATAGGTTTGTCAATTGGTAGCAAATTTATCTGAGATATTGAATTGTCCATGCTGCCGACTTAATGCAAGAAGAACATGTGAGATTTGCGCCGTGGTTCACATGCATTTGGAAACGATTGACAGAAAATGTAGATGAATTTTGTAGTTGACATCTGCAGGTGCTGTTCCATGGTAATAAGACTCAACGGACGTATCCACCAGAATGGAGAGTGTGGTGGCCAATTTGGCTAAGGCGTCGGACTCGTGATCCAAGGATTGCTGGTTCCATTCCTGCCTAGTTCATTTCACTGTGTCCTTGGGCAAGATGCTTTATCTCAATTGCCTCTCTCCACCCAGGGATTAAATGGGTACCTGTGGGGTAACTTGTCATTGTCTCTGGGACAAGTTATCATTGACCAGGGGTAATATAACGTCTGTAAAGCGCTTTGAGACCTATTGCTGGTATAAAGCGCTATATTAAAAAGCAAATATTATAATAGGTGGGATTATATATATATATATATATATATATATATATATATATAGAGTAGGTTGGCGTCTATCTTGGCACAGAGTGCTCTATGTCCATTGGACAGACCGTAATATATGTTGTCTGAGTTGTCTGAAGATCGCTATAACGCGTGAAACTCCGAGTAACAACTACTAGTGTTCCACTAGTCTCATCTAGTATCAACATATATATATATATATAAATGTATATATATATATATATATATATATATATATGTGTGTGTGTGTTTGGTGTAATTATTCTGTAATTAATAATATAACCTGTCTGTAGAAATGTCCCTTTCATACCTTGAGTTCATTTGCTTCAAGGTGTCATTTTCATTTTCTGTGTGAGAATACAGTGAATGCAAATGAATGAATGCATTCAATAAATGAATAGAATGAATAAATGAATACAATAAAATGCATACTATGAATGAATGCATACAATAACTGAATGAATGCATGCAATGAATGAATGCATACAATGAATGAATGAATACAATAAATGAATGAATACAATGAATGAATACAATAATGAATAAATGCGTACAATGAATGAATGAATATAATGGAATTTAAAGCTATGTTACAATTGAGATAAGGAATCAATGGAATCATGTAATGTATTGATTTTTTTATAAATTTTGATCAAATGTTTTCTAGTAGTGAAGTGATTTACAAAAAGAGGGAACTCTTTACTCTTGATCATCACTTTGTTTCATCAATACTTGACATAAAACGAAACAAAGAATCAAGGGTGTAGGAACCAGGGGGCTGGGGGGGCCCCAGCCCCCCCAGTGAAAAATATGGGGGGGGGCGGAAGTATCATTCCGCCTCCGCAAGTCAGAAACCCCTTTTTCATTTCCAAATGAGAAAAAAATCTCATTTGGAGCACCAAATTGCATCTAAGGCCAGGTGAAAATGCAAAATTATTTACAAAATGGAGTGGGTGTTGAAGTGTGCTATATTGCACCAAATTGCATCTGAGGCCACCTGGAAATGCAAAAAATTCCAAAGGGGAGGGGGACAGCCCCTCCCCTTAGACCCCTCCCCCAGGCCGGCCATCAGTCTTCAGCCCCCCCCCACTCAAAAGTACCTTCCTACGCCACTGCAAAGAATATTGGAATTATAGCCTCAGTTTAATATAAACCATCTCCAGTCCATCTGTTTTATAAAACAGAAGGTTTGCATGATGTCATCTTAAAGGTATTGAAATGTATTTGAGGCTAGCTGGAATATGCCAGCAAAACTGCTTTCTATCTGAACCAGTGATCTTCATACAAACACGGGGGGGGGGGGGGGGAAGGAGGGGATATCTAAGAGAACAGCTAGGTGTATTGCATTCCTGCCTGTCTCCCACCCTCTCTTGCCCCAAATACGCTAGTCACAAAATACCTCATTGTCAGTGTTGCTTTATTTTATAACAATGCAATATTTGAAAACCTAATATTCTTTCCTAATATTCCTATCAGTTATCAACTAAAACCAAGCGGCATATTTTGAACACAAGGAGAACTTTGTAAATTGTTATTGCATGATAGGGCTACTAAGTATCACCAGAATTCTCCTTTCAGAGTGGGAGGGGGGCGGTCGAGGGGGATGGAAGTGAGTTGGAGGAGGGAAAGTTGTATCCATTTCATGAGCTAGCTAGTAACTATATAGAATTATGCAGAGTCTTTATAGATTAGAAGATAAAGCTCCAAATGAGATTCTTCAAATAATGCTATGCATGATTTGGTGTACTAAGGGTATATATAGCATAGAAGGAAATATGGTTAATTATGGTTTGTTAATATTTCTAATTGTTTATTTTTTGAAAAATGCAGCATGAAATTGGTGTATGAAATCCCACCCATGAAAAATATTTTCTCCTGCAATACATT
This sequence comes from Apostichopus japonicus, assembly GCF_037975245.1. Taxonomy (NCBI): domain Eukaryota; kingdom Metazoa; phylum Echinodermata; class Holothuroidea; order Aspidochirotida; family Stichopodidae; genus Apostichopus; species Apostichopus japonicus. The sequence goes on from NC_092580.1 coordinate 14,275,462, forward strand.
TTTGCCCACCAATGTGAAGGTGCTCTGTTGTTGTCACCAATACCTGGAATATCATAATTAATGTTCCAACTTTCTATACAGGTTTCACATGCATTTGGATTTTTTTTTTTTGCATCGATATTTCCCCCAAATATGGTGTAAATAATTGTTTATAATTGCATTTGATTTCTAATGACAGGGGTTAGGGGTTGGGGGGGCATTAAGACATTGAGAAGAGGTCTGTCGTCCACACAAATGAGCTTACCTTCTAAGATGTTCACATTGGATTATCTGTTTTGGCTTTGTGAGAAAATATTATGTAAATTTATGTAAATGTTTATTCTATTTCTAGTACTGTAAGATATATCTGCCTATTTTTCCCTGTTCGTGTTTTAAGATGCCTGAGAGTTAATGTGTTGTGTAATTGTTGATATTATGTGAAGTGCTATATTTATTCATATATATTTAATATACTGTAACAATATTTGGACATTTTTTGTAAAGATTTAAGACTACCTGCAAAGACAGCTTTGTCTTCAAGGCAGTAACATCTGGCTTTGCTAATGGTGAACATAAATTGGATTTTTTTTTAAAATTTTTCTTTATTAAAATCATAAAGGTAAAAATAATTTCTTCATAAAGGTGTCTGATAGTGCCAAAATCGTTAGTATGACTAATTTTAGGTTTTATTTTGCTAGTACATTGCAGTACATACCTCTTGTCCTTACCACACTAATATATTTGATATCCGATATTTGAGATAGCCAGTAGATCTAAAAAATAGTGATTTTCAGGGACTCAAAAGATTGGAAGGAAAATGATGTTTTGAAAAAAAGAAATAATCCTTTTTTTTATCGTAGAAGAATGTAAGAAAGATTAACAATTTGGGACTGGTCTTCTGGATGTCTGTTCTGGACATTTTCGCTGAACTAAAGCACACTGCACAGGATGAGCAGATGTCAGTTTATCACTCAAGTCATGTAGAATTGGTTCTACTGCAAGTTGGTGTATTTCAAATTTTGGAAATCTTGGGGGAAAAATCTGCTGTAAATTAAAGATCTAAATCTGGTCAGGTAGGGTATTGGGGTTATTGCAACTGTATTGATATTGTTGTGTAATTAGCAGATAAATCGTTCTTTGGCAAACTTGTCAGGGGCGAATCCAGGATTTTGAGAAGGAGTGGGTGTGGCTCTGACATTGTAGAAGGAGACTCTCATGTGAGGGAGTGGGGGGGGGGAGTTGGGGGCAGAAAATGAGAAATGGTGCATTCTGAGTCATATTTATATATTTGTCTGTCTATAACACTAGCCATTCATGTAAGGTTGTGTTAATAACTACTTGCTGATAGCACTACTATGCATGGGCTTGATAATGTGTGTGTTTGTGGAGGGAGGGGAGGGGAGGAGGGGTGTGTGTAGTGAGCTCTCCCACATGCATATTTGATCACGTTCAGTTAGTTAGACAGGAGTGGTTGAATCATAATTCGTAATTATTTTAGCTTGTTCTACAAGACATTGAATACTGATAAATGGGAAAAAGGTGGAATACAAAGTTGTTTCATATGATGTGATTGTTTGACTACTTAATTTGATTTGATTATTGTCATAATGTGTACATTTGGACCCAAAAATGCAAGTGAACAAGGTGTGTTACTAAATGTGACCATCTGATCCATTGTTGTTTAGAAAATATGGAGTATCAATTTACAAACTTCATAATGTTATGTAATTATAGAAATATATAAATAAATATAGCAAAATGTATTTAGGGCACACATATATATATATATATATACAAAATGTATTTAGGGCACATATATATATATATATATATATATATATATATATATATATATATATATATATATATATATATATATATAAATATAGCAAAATGTATTTAGGGCAATTGCAAAACTTTAAATATAGGCCTCATCTCACTTAATTAACTTACACAGATTTTTGTATTGAGATGGTATAAAGTGATTAATTATGTATAAAACAACAACATGTCTTGTAGATTTGGAGAAGAAGAAATGATAATATTTAATACAGGACATGACTTGAAACTCTCCTTTTTTTTACTGGCCATTTCTTTTTCTTTCTTCTAGAAATTATGACAACGTTATTGAAAAAGTTTAGTAGTTACACCCAATAAAATCCATTTATGTACCGTAAATTTTAAAGTTCAATAGCTAGGCTACTACGACACAAGTTAATTGTGATAGGTTACGAAAATATCAAATGGGGTATTATTTATTTCAGCGTAAATAATTCAACTATTAACTGCATGGCTGGTTTGTAGTGTGAAGTTTTCTGTCTCTCAAATAACACTTTAAACCCAACATACGGTATGCGTTTCGATTTGGTCTTGTTGGTTCCACAAAATACTTAATATAATTTCCGACCGAAAATTCCAACTGTCGTATAAGTTATCTAACTTCGCTTCCTTTGACGTTGAAGACGTACACGTCAGTAACTAACAATGTTAAATCTGTTATTATTATGATTCAATATTTATTGTGATAATTCGTGGTATATTCCACGTGGATGTCATTCTACCTCTGTTAATGATTGTGTCTTGAGAATGACGAATTTATGTCTCAATTAGTAACTTAGTTAATTGGGTGCTGACTATACCATCATTTACTGAGTGACAAGACGTACCAATAAGGGCTTCTTCTTCTTTTTCCATTTTTTGGCTTTTTTCTTTTGTGTGAGAGGTAGCTCGTCAAAGATAATAGATTCCCTATTGGCAATTGAATTTCGACTAATTGTTAACATAAATGATAGAAAACATACGGTAAGCCTGCAATGGTCATTAGCGAATTCAAGTATGACCCGGGGGGTGGGGGAGGGGATAAAACACATGTTTTGTATTATATGTAGAGCATAAATGGTTAGTTCAAAGAACGAATACCTGTTACAGGCCTACACCTCATTGCTATTTTTTTTTTCTTGTTTTCTTTTATCTTTCTCCGGTGACACATTTTAATCCGCCGGACAACTAGTACAGCTAAGTCCGGTATAATTGCCCCCACAGACCGGTATGGAATGTTCAAACAAAAGCTAGATAACAAAGAACAATATGTATATAGGTTAGGCCTACTTTACAAGCCTTTCTAACGTACATATTTTAGTGTGGACAATTCCTCTTGCATTGATTCAACAGTAATGACCTACTACCTCACTATAAATCGGCCTACTTGGAGTTACTACTTGTACGCATGCGCGCGCGCACCATTGACCTGACACTACCTACCTTACCATACATTGCAGACTACAGAAACTCGACGACCGAGAGTGAATAATTTCCTTAAGTGAATGACATCTTTCGTAGCTAAGGATTTAGCTTTCAGTGGGCCGAATAGTGAATTACAGGTACTTTCATGTTAAAGTTATCCATTTAGGGGTTCATGATTTTGCCTTATAAAAATTCATTGGCGCCGCATGACATACACGTGCTTTTTCCGCATGTGCGCTATAGTATAGTACTACGGGCGGTATTGTACAATGTAAAATATATGGTAGGATAATAGAGCTACTGTTAGGCTATAATAAAGGTTAGACAATGTCATGAAGAGGTCAAAACAGCAGCTATAGGCTACCAGCGCATGTGTTTTAGTTAGGCTTTCGAATTTAGCAGCCTACCACGGACGGTATTGCACAGTGACATATATGGTAGGAGAGTAGAGTATACACTGTTAGACTCATGATAATAAAGGTTGAACGATGTCTTGAGATGCAAATAGGCCTACAGTAACCCAGCAAACACAAAACGTTATCATAACATTTTTAAAAGAGCCTCTAAATATGTTTTTATAACGTTAAATGTGGTGTTATAAAAACGTCGGCATAACGTTTTTATGAGATATTAATGTTATATTAATGTTTTAACGAAAAATGTTTTGAAATAATAGCCTGAAAACGTTTTCGTGACATTTATTACACCACAAATAACGTTATCAAAACAATAGACGAAACGTTTTAATAACGTATTAAAAACGTTTTTGTGTTTGCTGGGAAGCTACTATCGCCGGTAGTTTAATTAGGCTAGCGAATTGAATAGCTTGATTAACTAAGTTATAGGCACTTTTCCTTTAACAAAGCTAAGCTTAGGCTACTTGTTTTTCATTTGAACTTTTGAAGTGAGAAATAATATCTATCGGGTTTAATAAGGGCTTGAAGTTCCGTGACCGCTGGTGGTCCGACAGTGGGATACCGTCAATTAATACCCGCAGTTGACATGCCGCACCATGTAGGCCTACCCATGCACCGGTATGTAAGACTCTCATGTATATATGCCTGTGAGGGGGAAGGGGGGAGTGGCGGGTTCCTTGACTGTCCTCATGTTCAGAAAAAGAAAATGTTAGACGTGAAACTGCGTTCGGCCACACATTTAGGCTTCAAATGTAACTAAGCGGAAAGTTTTTTCTGACTTTGCAAGATTCGTGTTCACGTCTGCGAAGTCTAGTTCTTACATAGGAAAAGAAGCAGTGAAATATGATTTAATGAGACTACCAATTTACATTCATCCCTAAACCAGCCCTAATTCTGTAACTCAGTAATTTGCTATGACATTTGGACAACGAACTCTAACACATTCTTCAGTGCACACCCCGCCCCTGCCCCGGACACACACCGACAGTCATAATTTGAAAAAAGTCCTAGTGTATACAGAACATAAATATATAACATATAAATGTGCGTTACTAACTAATCTAGTTGAAAATTATTCAACATTTAAGTTTCGAATACTTGCTTAATAAGCACCATTTTGCATCCAAGCAACCTCCATTTTACCAATCTTCTCAAAGGGGGAGGGCAACCCTCTCCGCTTAAAACTTAAAGTGATTTACCTAATTCATTTGATGACGTAGGCTGCCCGGCATCATCTATGTACATCCCATGTATTGTACTCGATATTGTGTGCAGTCGCTTCGGTTGACTTGTACACTGTCATGCATTTGCCGAATAACAGCCGATTAGAAGTAATACATGTTGAGGATGCAAAGTACTGACAACTTTTTGAATTTAAATTGTCACGAAGCAGATGAAAATTTTTAAATGACAAGTTAGAGTAGCTGTATTTTGTTATAAAATGAAAAGAGATTTATCTGTTTTACAATCTTTAAAAAGTTTAACTTACAGAACCTCCGATATTATGAAACAAAAAGTTCGGCAAAGCCCCGTTTCTAGAATGCCTAACAATGAATAGCGTGCACTAAACGTACATCAGATTACAACTGCAGTACGGTTTAACCTAACTTAAATACTACGGTAGGATACTGTATATGTGCTCAGAATTTTCCCATATATCTTGCCAAACAACTGCGCGCTCATCCCCTAACACCTGTTTGTTAACATTTTTGGCACGTTTCCAAGAAACGTTTCATAGAGTATTCCCCATGATACACGAGGCACAGTTGATACACGCAGCCAAGATATCAAGCTATGGTCATCTTTATGAAAGTAAACCTTGTTATAAAATATGTTTTAGGCCACACGGCATGATTAACTAATGCTTAACATTATTTCCATGTTCTTGTAGAAAACGTTAAGTTCGAAAAATACAATTGGTTGTGTTTTTGTAGTTACGTGAGATCCGTAACAGACGAGGTGGTTAGGCTATTTGCTATACACTTAACTGTGGTAGGATATTATTTTTTCCGTATTTTTGGAAATTCTAGAAAATACTTTCTTCCCCCCCCCCCCCCCCCCCGCTTAACACTAGATGTGGTCTTACGGTTTATTCATAAATGGGTGTACTAGAGCCTTGTATACATGACATTAGTTGCATTTAGCACGATTTGCCAGTTTCGCGTGAATTTTTCGAAAGTGTTTTGCTGGATCTTTCGTAAAATTTGAAAGGTGTACCAACTTACTGTTCGTACACAATTGGTAATTTTTCTACTGATTTTCAGAGTTTTTTTACGATCTCCAATCGATACATTTCCTTTGATCATGTATTTGAACAACTATTACCAAGTCGAGTATTCGACCCGGTATTGTCTGGTCGGAGAGTTCAAAGTGATGGACAGGGATTGTAATCATTTCGATCGAACATGCATTGACTGGATTATCTGCGCCGCCGCTGTCGGCTCGATATAAAGTACACTTGTGCCGCGAATCAGGAAGTTTTCACAAAAGGATAACAGCGTTCAAGTTTATTTCGCGTAAACACGGGAATTGTTACGCGATTTTTGCCAATAATTTAATTTTCAGTTGATATCATAGTTTCGTTTAAACGTTCATAAGGTTTTATTAAACGTTTAAACGATGTTTCGTTCGTTTACACGTTTAAACGTGTAAACGGCACAGCACTAAATACATCCACAGACTGTAGGCTAATGTTATAATTTTACTACTAGCTATTACTAGTTTAGTAACGATTTTTCCTTTCGTGACGTCGTTCAAATATTATGTATCGAAAACGATACCGATTTATAGTTTCATTGACGTATCCACTTCACTTTATATAATGTAATCTGCTCATTCCATATTTGTGACCCGTTGTACCAATCAATCAGATAATAAACAATGAAATTGATCGATTCGTATACTATTATCATGGCATAATACATTGCACTCATTAATAACTTGTAAACTTGTCGATGTATTTTCGGTTTCAAGTTAAAGAGTATACACCGTCAAGATCCAAGAGTTAGTTATTTTGGTTCTTTTTGCAATGCACATGAATATACCTTTACTAGTAATGGTTGTACTTTATGCCCTGACATATAAATGAAGACGAAGGTGGTGGGTTGCAGGGTTTGGGGCAAGATCAAGTGCAACGGTTTAGAAGTGTTCCGGCAAACCCCGGAGGGAATAGTTAATCTAAATAACAAAGTTAGATCTGGAAGCAGTACAGATATGTTTCCCTCTCAAAGGCCCTTGTGTTAGCGAAAACACAAAAGTAACATATTTCACTATACCCAGGGGGGTTGGAAGCTTCCAAAACGTGGGGGGCGTTACAACATCAGAGGGGCACTTTCTCATTCTACAACCACCACTACGGTTATGCTATAAACCGATACACACCGGCCATATCACTTAAATATATATGATGTGTTAGTATGCTATCAATACTATTTATTGAGATTGTTTATTGTTCACCCTGCTACAAAAAGATATGGGATGCCATTTAAAAATAGCTTATACAGACTAAAAATAAATAATAAAACTATTAAAATTAACAAAGGCTTAAGATATCCAAAAGACAGTTCTTCATCAAAGGGACACATTATATTTGCCATTAGGGCACAGTTGCTACTTTGGAAAAAAGTGGGGGCACGTGCCCCCAGTGTCCCCCTCCCCCGGCTCCTACCCCCCTGACTATACCGATCCAAAGTATATATATCTAGTACATCACCTTTCACATTATTGCAGTTCCGCTCATCAAACTATAAAACACAAACCAACAAAATAAATGATGAATGCTGCGAGTTAACCATTTCGTGACATAATGGATCTCCTTTTGGTAAGTTGTCAGTGCATACTTCCGTGGTAACAGAGGTCAGTCTGGTTATGACGCAACTCTATAAAGCCGTTGTTGATTTAACGTTAATAGTCGGTAATCACAATCTCGGCTTTATAAACCACAAGAGCCTCTACGTTTGGCTTCACTTAAAGCATAGATTTACCTCGAGTTTATATTATTGACGTTTCTATTCGATATCACTCAACAATTCAGTACATTAGCTCAACTAGTTAACCAAGTATCGAAGACACCCCCCCCCCCCCCAAATAAGATAAATAAGTTAATAATAAATACATTAGTTCATAAAAATAATAAATAAATAATAATAATAATATATTTATTTGAATAAAATGGCGTTCACACCATAACTCAAAAGCGCAACATACTGATATAGTGTTACCGCTCGCGCTGGGTACGTGTGAACGTCGTGCAAATCGCTGCTTCGTGCAAAAAAAAAGTAGAAGATAATAAGCAAATAAATAAATGCATAAAATAAATAAATAGCAATAATATTTTCATTTGAATGAAACGGCGTTCACACCATACCTCAAAAGCGCAACTTACTGCATGATATAGTGTTACCGCTCGCGCTGGGCACTTGTGAACATCGTGCAAATTGCTGTGAGAAAACGTTTTCCCATAAAAGCGTAGAGGATTGGGTTGACTGCGGAATTCAAGTAAAGCGTCATGTAGAGCAAGTGTTGAAGTAAATCCATCGAGTTATACAAAGGAAAATCGTTTATCGCCTTAAAGAAGAAGTATGCGTGGGTTGGAATCCAACACGATAGGTAAATGATAACAAATATAATCATGTTTCTGGCAGCTTTCCACGCATTTGAGCTTTTCGTCGGGAGTTTTCTCCGGCTGAGCTGATCGTGTGACGATTCACTAACTTGAGAGACCGGCTCACTTACGTTAGCAAGTTTGATATTGTTCAAATTGATGGAATTTTCATCCGGAATTCCTTTCGGCAATGGAGGTGGTGATTTGTCACCTTCTGCAGGGGTAGGTGGTAACGGTAAACCGGTGCGTTGAACAGGTACCTCTCCACGAGTTCCCCTTGTGGCGTACAGGTGGTCGAGGAATTTTCTGACATTTACTCCCGTCTGATTATGGGGCAACGTCCCTGTCGTACCAACATTCATTTGAATACTGCGTCTTTTTAACATTCTTCTCATCTTGGCAAAGTGGAGTTGCAGTTTGAATAATATTATGCAATTAAGTCCCGCCAGGCACAAGAAAGGTATAAATATATTCATACCTAACATGAAGATCAGGTATGGAATGTTACTCTCACAGGAAGCGTTGTTTCGTCTGAGCAGTCCACGTACAACCAGGATCAGAGAGCAATATATTAACGAGAAGACCCATGTCGCAATGATGATCTTTATATTGCCAGAGTTGGTCCGTCGAAATTTGTAGTTGATCGGGTTGGTAATCAGGTAAAGCCGATCGAGACACATGACTACAACTGTGAATACAGAGGTCATAGTCAAAACATAACCAACGTAAAGAACTAGTAAGGATAACGCCAAGACGTTCTCGATCCCTGGTAACAATACTGTCAGAATATGATATGGTATGTTGAATAATCCAATGCAGAAATCTGCGATAGCGAGGTTTACGGTCAGTAAGTTGAATGGCAACTGTCTCACTTCATAACTTGACTTATAGGCTATGAAGATCGTTGCATTTTCGAGAAGAATACAGACAGCTAAAATTGAATAGAGTATAACCAGCACGGTGGTCTGGGAGGAGGATAAATTTATATCATTGATAGATTCCTTTTCGGAACAATTTGAGTTGTCCATAGCCTGCATCTTCAGTCTGTATATCCAACACTGACAATGTACCGTCTGGAGCAAAAACAAACCAACTTTGTGAGCTTTGTGACAAATCCAATAGCTTAACTAGTCATGCCGCATATGCTGCGTCAGTTTCTCATCAACTATAAAGTTAAAAGAGGATTAATGAGCTAACTCCTCTGTGTATTCATTAACTGCCACCTCACATGATCGTACACGCCAAATTTCGTTTCTTCCTTTGTGTAATGTAGTAATTTGGCAGTGGAATTAAACGTAACGAAGTCTGTGCAGTGTTTTTAATTTGATATACTACTATTGAAAGGCAGGATTCATGAAAGTTGTCATTGTTATACAGAACTAGCTCTACCTTCTTCTCCTGCCCAATGTTATATATATATATATATATATATATATATATATATATATATATATATATATATATATATATATATATATATATATGGTGTATTTATACTGGTCTTTGTAGTTACATAGAGCTCTGCCGTGAGAAGGCAGTTAATCCTTGTCGAACAATAAAATTTAATTCTACATAACGTAAAGAATAAAATATTCTTCCTAATATTTACATCGATTCCTACTTTTATGGACTGATTAATTACTACCGTGTCAAATTATTTGGAAAAGCTCGGTAAAATGATTGATGAATTACTACCAGATGCGATTCCTGCACTTTCAAGGGATATTCCGGTGGCTGATAAAATGACACAAAATATGGACAGTTTTAACACTGTCAGTTGAAATATATATTATTTATAAATCTAGATATGATTCTTGAATTTTATGACAAGTTTTTATGACAAATTTTATGACAAGAATGACAAATTGACAAGTTGACAAGTTGACAAGAATGACAAATTTTATGACAAGAATTTTATGACAAGAATTTTATGACAAATTTTATGACAAGCTTATCCTTTTCATTCTCTTAAAAGAGGATCACAGTCGTGGTAGTTGTTACATTAATATAGATGTTCTTCAAAAGCTTTAGTTTCTAATATTGTTATTGACTTGTCCTTGACATGTGATACATTTGGAATGTTTTCCTATTTATCAACATTCTCTTCATTTAGTATTTCATCATGATCCAGCTTGTCTTTAGAAATATTATTTTCCTCCAGAATGAGTCAGTGAATAAGTCATTTGTATATTATAAAAGAAAACGGCTTTTTGCAGCACAGTTGCCATGATGACGTCACTAACTGCAGTCAGTTCTTAAATTTTCTATAACTTTTAAAAACCCAAGCCCTAGTATGCAGATCATAGCCTATTTCAGCTATTTGCATAACAACAATTAAATGCAGTCACTATAATATACCTTTGAGATTCTCTCTTTAATCCCCAAATTTAAACTAGAGCGCTGCTTTGTATACTCTGTACACATTTGTCAAAGTTCTTTGCAAAATGGCCCCAATTTTTATAGTTAATCCGTCAATTAAGAATGTGTCCTTTAAATATATATATATATATATATATATATATATATATATATATATATATATATATATATATAATGGAACAGTTATACGATATGTCAAGTTGTTTTTTATGTCTCCAAAGGGCAGAAGCCTTTCCACTCTTCTATAAATGCAGCTTAATTGACTTGAATAAGAAGGAAAAAGAAGGCAAAAACTTATCATTCATTCTTGTAAACGTTAATTGCTCTATGTTATTTGTCTGTTAAGATTGTTTCAGAAGCAAAATACAGAAATTTCTTCAATTTCCCTTTGTTCATCAAGAAACACACACTCTTGCAGTAGAAAATTAAACAAAAGAAAACCTTTCGATTCAGTTGACAGCCATTTGCATGGACTTTGAACGATTTATCGGTCGGCACTGATGCCATCAATCTCTATATCGACGAGTCTCCTAGAGTCATACAGTAATTGATGTAGTGTCATTCTGGTATCACCATGTCAGAGTTTCATAAGTTTGCGGACACGTCGTAAGATGCACATGGCCAGAGAGTTAGTACACAATTCTTAAATATAGGTTTGAAATCATTGTCTAATTGGTACAAACAAAACTTTATTTCTAATTTCGTTTTATGCGGAGCGATCATCACCCTTTTTGTTTCTTTTATCAAAGTTAATTAGTGGCAGATAAATTTTAGACTTTTTCCTATACCAGTTTGATAATCGTTATGAAGATGGAAGTATTTAATTTGTCCGAATGGTATCCTCAAGATGATTTGTCAAATTGTAGCGCGGATATGGCATCTACTGTTCAGGACTTGCAACTCTCAAGGTTTCAGTCTACCGTATTGGTCATCTCGTATTTGTCACTCGCTGCTGCTGTTATTTTGGGGAATTCATGTGTTATTGTTGCCTACGTGAAAGACGCCAAAGTGAGAGCGTTACCATTTAATGTATACATCTTTGCACTTTCGATAACTGATCTTGCGGTAGGCATTTTTAATCTACCATACCACTCACTAACGGTCCTATGGCCCGGGGTCGAATACGCCAATTTCTATGTATCGGTCGGTGTGCTCTACGTTGCTTATATCATTGCTATCACGTCCGTCTTTCTGGTGGTTGCAATGACTGTTGACCGACTAAGGCTGATCTCCAGTCCAACGAAGTATTCTCACAAATGTAACCGTGGATCAAATATGCGTATAATATCCTGCGTGGTGCTGTTTTCGTTTGTTTATTGCTTTGTCCTTCTGGTCTTACGTGCCCTTCTACGGAAAGAGGACTCGTCCTGTTTCAAAAACCTACCTTACTTGGTATCTATGCTCATTGGCAACGTCTTCATCCCCGTCTCCACTCTCATCACGTTGAATCTGAGATTGGTGTGGAAGCTGCATTCACACTTCAAAGAGATGAAAAGAAGTTTGAAAGCTGCTGATCGTAAAGATGAAATCCGGCGAGGACGATCGATTTCAGGCAGTGTGGATGGTACTACTGGGGTTATGCCAGGAAAGGATCAGATAGGCCATAATCTGCAGAGTAGACCAAAAATGGAGCACGTGGACAAAAAGTCAGTGTCAATTGGAACTAAAAATGCAATTGCACATTCCATGGATTTGGGAGACGTCTCTGAAAGTGGTCAAACACAACAACGGAGTGTCGGATGTGGTGGTGCTTCGTTTTTGGGCGACCCAACGCAAGCCAACAAGGTGCTCACCACTGGTTCATGCATCGCAACTGCTGCATCTCACCGGCCAACGTGGGCTCAGAGAGATCATGGGTCTGTGGTGACAAAGAAAGAGAAATTACCAAGCTCCAGGAAAATGGCCAAGCACATGGTGCTGTTTGTGTATATATATCTTTGTTGTTGGATTCCGTCCCATGCCTATTTCCTGGTAAAAGCTGTCACTGGAGTGCCATTGTATAATCCAATGGATCTTTTGCAGCATGTTTTTTACATATTCCTCTATGTCAATTCAGCATTGAATCCTTTCCTTTACGCTGCGATGGGAGTCAGGTTTCGTTTGGCCTTGATAGGACTATTTCTTAAACAGAGTACTAAACCTGCAGACAGACGTTTAGTGTATGCCGATACTCCAGTTTCTAATGTTACTAATTCTACTACGGGACCAGTGAGCGACGCGATCTAAGGCCAATTTTAAACAGGGGGGGGGAGGGGGGGTTCAAAGACTGATATATTTTTAACTTTTGAAAGAAGCGAAAATAATTTATCTGAACGCCCTGGATTATGGCCGGTCATTCTTCTTGTGCTTTTCCACGAAGATCCGAAGGATCGCAACATGCATACTTATCGTTATGACTAAAGGGCATGGTCAGGCTTTAATTTGCAAAAGAACTTTCAGAGTGCTGCAACTCTCTCAATATTCTGTCACGGCGAAGAAGGTTATAAAAGTGAGGAAACGTAAGATGACAGTAGTAGGTAATTGTTGAAGTTTGCGAAATGATTGGCTATCTATTATTTGAATATAGCTATAGTACATTTAAAATATGACTGACATGCACAGAACCGCATTCACGGGCACGGACGAGGAAGGTGCGTGGGACGTATAGAAAAAGAAAATGAACACGATATCTATATCTATATATATATATATATATATATATATATATATATATATATATATATATATATATATATATATGCAGGTGCATTTTTATGTCATTTATAAAACTGTATAGCAAATGAGTATATGGTTTGATATAGTCCTGTATTGTATCTGTATGCCATGGTTACTGTTCATTTTGTAAATAACGAAGAAAACAGAAGAATTCAAGCACTATAGGCATATGTAGTTTTATCGCTGACGATGATGATGGCGGTTGCGATGACGGCGGCGATGACGATGATGGCAATTATGCAGAACGGCCATTGAATGAAGATGTTCTAAGAAGTTAAAGAGTGTTGTAACATATTTCGCTGATAATATTATAACATACGGTGATGATTTAAAGTACAATGTTAATATAGAACTGTATTCTAAGCAGCAACTGGTCATAAAGGTAACACATGTTAAAGTTCTAAGGCACCTAGCCAATGAGCCCCATATTCAGTAAAATTATTGTGTGTTATGATCTCATTCGAAATCTTTTGAAAAGCTCTTTTCGTTTGCACCATATAAATTTTGATAAATCTGGGAAACCCATAAATGTGTGCAAACTATGACTTGGGAGTGTTACGCTCATATGTTTTTTTTATTTTAGGCCTTAATAAGTTAACCCCTAATTACAAGCCCACAGACATCATTTGAATAATGTGATGTTCCTCTTGCCAAAAATTAGGCCGCAAAATATTTCACAAAATCGCGTTAGGCACAAACCTATTTATATTTGATGGGTTTTGATGAATATGTAAATTATTTATAATTCCTTAATTAATACAGTGATTATGATATAGTTGTTCATAGGTGTCCGTCGATTTTTATGAAATTATAGCACACTTCAATTTTAACTGACTAACGGGTACATAGTTTTACCAATTTGAACTGATAAAGCCATGAGAATCGACTGGTTTGACAGTATAAACATGTTTTGTACGAGTTCTGATTTGACTGTTTGAGGCCTCTCTGTTTTAAATTACGGTATCCGGTATTACGGTATTACTGCATATATATATATATATATATATATATATATATATATATATATATATATATATATATATATAATATTATATAAAAAAAAACATACTATGTATATATAATGCGACTTACTGATTTCTGCTGGATTGGCAGAAGCTTTTGGGAAATCGGATTATTTTTAATCAGTGTCGGATTATTTTAATCCGATTCCGTCGTAACTTCAAAGGAATTGTTTTGAGTTATATGGGGACGGCAGGTCGTTTCTGTTGTATAAACCGAATGATACCGTGGTTTTTAGGTTTGGTTCGCAGACGTTTTCTTTTCCTTTTCTAGATTGTCTGTCCAAGAATCGTTTTTGGTCAATGGCAATAACACGTAAATGCTTAATTTAATGATTTGAGAGATTGAAGTGATTTGCAACAGGTTGCTTGATCGTTTTTGCTTTGATCGCCAAATATGGCAGCAGATGAGGTAAATGACATTGTTAGATAGGCAGTTTATTTTATGCCGAATTTGGAACGTGCGTGTAGTTTGGTTGCTCTGAAAGGCCCCAGTAGAATCGACAAGTTTTGCAGTTTTGTGTACAGGGCGTTGATCCTGCATTTTCTGTTTTGTTTACCTCTGCCATGGGGTGTAATCCTGCAAAAAATACCAGAACTGAGTCTCGTAACTTTCTGGGACTTGTAAATGAAAATGAAAGATGGTTCTGAGAAAACTAAGCTGATTACAGACGTTCGGTACTTTGAAGTATGTGAAAATTCTTTAGAATGGTTTTTGCCATCCGTGGCAGACCAAGGTGGAATTCAATAACAAATGGTACCCTTTTTGGAACTGGTTTGACGAGTTTTGTACGTCAATGTTTCGGTAAGGGGTTTGCTTTTGGCCTTTTTGATGGCATATTCCATAGAACCTCGAAAATACTGTCTGTTGAGAATGTGTTGTAACAGTTCTTTGGTGCGAAGATCAAAATATTCCCAACGAAGAGGGCATTTTCATTCTGCACAAAAACATTCAAACTAAAAACGTGGCAAAAACCCCACGAAGAAGAATTGGCTGATTTGATGCAATTTATATTGACCAGCAATAATCTGGTATTTGGCAGCAACACTACCTCCAGATTCACAGCATCGCAATGGGTACTTCATTCTTTTGCCAACATCTTTATGGGAACCTCGAGAAAGAATATCTCGACAAAACTTGAAACCACACACGTGGTTACGTTTCGTTGAGATTTCTTCATGATATGTATGGATCCATGATGAGACAAATCTATTACTCTTCATGGATGACATAAGTTCGTTTCATCACACAATCAAATTAACTGAAGACTTTTCTATATATATATATATATATATATATATATATATATATATATATATATATATATATATATATATATATATATATATATATATATATATATATATATATATATATATATATATATATATATATCATTTTTTGTTAATATTATTAGAAAAAACAGAGAATTTAAATATGACTCATAATTCACAAATAAGGAGTATTGTTTAGAAAAAATATTGCAATTTTCGATCCCCATGGGCCCTTCGTCAGCAATACTTGGCAGTCGAATATAATGTACAAAATGTAACACAATGAAATTATGACGCTAGATAAGTGTAAGTGGCATTGGTGGAAATAGTACCAAATAAACCATGATACAGGGAGCGGATTATTGAGCAGAAAACAGATTACATATGTTTGTAGAACTGATAGTGGTTAAGGGGTCCCAAGTCTTTGTTGAGGCCGGTGATGTTAGACTTAATACGAAATATCCATTCAATTTGTTTACGTTCAGTAGAGGATTTGAAGTTCTATGCAATTAAAATACATTTTTAAGGTTTTTGAGAGAATGACTATGAAGATTGAAATGTTCGGAAACGGGGAATCCTGCTTACGAATAGATTTTTTTGTGATTACTAAAACGTAAGCGGAACCGAGGACCTGTTTCACCTATACATAATTGCAAAGTACACAGAAGAATATTATAAATAACATTATTAGAATCACAATAGAGGAATGGGGCCTTAGACCATAGTCAACATTGGAATTTTGACCTTGGTGCATGGGGTAGTGCGGGGGTGTATTTGGCATCGAGGTTTACCGCAACGGAAACTACTTGCAGAGGTGGAAACTTGGCAAGGGGGGTCTGGAGTAAGTGAGTAGAAATCTAAGGTTTGGGTGGGGAGGGGGGTTGACGATACGCTAGCACGGGGAGGGGAGGCGGGTTACCTTAAACGATTCCTTTACAGACTGATCGTCTTGGAATACATCAAATTCCTGTTTGATAGGGCTCATAAAGATGGGTTATAATTATTCACAAACGGAATGCGTGAATTAGGATTTTTGGAGTTGTATTGTAATAAGTCCTTACGGTTCAATGTGTCGGCCCTAGAAATACCGTCTAAGTAAGTGAAGTGGGTGTCCGACCTCCAAGAAATAACCAGTTAAGATGGATACCTCGTGTTCATAATCACGTCTGTCGAAGCACTTGAGTGTATAAGGTATTGACTGTAAACGATATAATTCTTGAGACATGGGTGAAAACTATTAAAGTGTAAAAACAAATGAATATCAGTAGGTTTATAATAGACCGAAGTGGTTAAGGAATTATTATCCAACTTGACCAGAACGTCTAAGAATGATAGTTGATGTTTAAAAACTTCTATATAACGTGTAATGCTCTCATGAAATGAGTGCAAATGTTCAAAGTAAGACTTCATCATGTGGCCAGACTCCAACTAATATATCTTCAATGTATCTATTCTAATGTGCGGCTTAAGACCATTGCGGTATAGGCTCCAGTTTGCGTATGCTACAGTGTGTTAGGATAAATCCGCCGTCAAGACATTTGTGAACTAAGCAGGACGCTCAAGTTATTCCCACCTTGCCGACCAATTATTTGAGGAATGGGTACCCTTGCAGCACATCTTTAAGGATACATCGACTCCAGACTTATCTATAGACAATAGTCATTGTTATAAATAGGGAACCACACATTTTTTGAGAGTCTTAAATAATATTCAGGCGTTACCGATTAATTCTTTACTTGTAACCATGGACGTATATCCTCTTTATATACCAATATCCCTCACTTGAGGAGGGAGTTCTCGCTTGTCTCCGTGAGTTTGCCATTAAGCCCACTTTAGCTGATAATCTTGGTCTTATAAATTTAGCGTTTGATACTAAGTAGTAATTGTTCCTCTTAAATTCTAATGGTAAATATTTTCTCCAAATCAAAGGTACTGCTGTGAGGAATAAAATGGCACCATCCTACGCCAACATATTTATGCACAAATTGTTTTCTCAATCCTCTATCGTCTAATCTGTATTACAAGTGCGAATTGCGTTAGAACTGCATTTCAAATAAGCAGTATTGTAGTGCGCGTGGAGTGCTTGCAATATCAGGAAGAACTTTCTGGTTGTTTATTATTTTACTTTCTTGGGTGTACAACTTACCAGAAGTATAGTCATGAATTATACTATATAGGTACCTACAAAGTGAGGGTGCTGGTGAGC
The DNA here is from genome assembly GCF_037975245.1 of Apostichopus japonicus. NCBI lineage: Eukaryota > Metazoa > Echinodermata > Holothuroidea > Aspidochirotida > Stichopodidae > Apostichopus > Apostichopus japonicus. Next base: position 14,293,297 of record NC_092580.1, read on the forward strand.
GCCGTGACAGGCTCAGAATAAATTAGCCTCTGAAACTACAAATGTAATGCAAAATGTAAATATAACTGCAAAATGCAACAGAGAGTATAGGCTATCTATAGGTATTGTTCACTAGGCCAGTAAAGCCAGTATTGTAGCGCACACGCTCACTACAATAAATATTCTGCAAAATGCCTGACTAGTTAATTATGCCTTTAGCAGTGTTAATGAACTTTGCCAGTTGTACGTCTGACTGAGTTTTAGCGCAATAGGTGTTAAGTTGCATTATATTGTATCAACGACAATATTAGTGTGTTTAATGTCTATGAGGTATGATAATTGTATCAGGGTTCAACGTTTTGGTAAGGTAAAAGGAACTGGCAGTTGTATGTTAAGTGTAGGCCTACTGAAGAAACAATAAAACCAACAAAAGCAACTCGGTATGTATGTTTTTGGGTAAGTCTACATAATTTAACGACTGTTAGTTTGCTGTACTATTCAAACCTATAATCATGTTTGAGCGTTTTAATCAGTTTCGAGAAATTACGCTTCAGACACGTACACACGTTTAATGGCCACCCCATAGCAGGCACATTACAAGGTTCTAATGGTATTGCACAGTGGCGTAACATGGCCGGTGCCGGAACTCGAACCTGGTGGCAAAACCCGAAAGCCCGGCCACCAAAATTTCGAACGAAACTTTTTTCTCAACATAGAAAGCATTATAGTGACGTATCTAGGTGTCTAGAGGTGCTAAATATAACAAATATCACGGTTTATGATTTGGGTGAAGGTGGAGTTTCTATGGGTGCCATTTCCTGTTTCCGCATAGGGGATAGCTTGCTTCTTGCTATACTGTCTGGTAAATGTTCCCATACTGCACGAAGCAGTTGAGGGAAGGCATTATAGTATGTTCCCATTTGTTAATATTTAAATGAACGTATGGGCCACTACAACTCCAAATGTGACTTTTCTTCCATATGTTCCTACTGAACGATAAAGTATACCACCGACTTTGGCACACATGCCTAATATCTTTGGAATAACGCAGAGCAAACTGCTATGGTATTGAACTAAATTCACACGTGAATCCTGCATTTAAGTATTTAACTACATAACTATATATAACTAAATCACTAAATAACTATATAACTATATAATTATATATCTATATAACTGTATAACTGTTTAACTATATAATTAAATCTAAGCAATTGACGTTATATGATGATATCTGACGTTAACATTAAGAATTCCTCTAATTGTATGAGGTGCTGTAGTTATATAGAGTGTGGCAGGGGAGTAGGAAGCTTTCAAAAAAGTTGGGGGTGGGGCACAACACCAGAGGGGCACTTTCTCATTCTACAACCACCACTCGTTATGCTATAAACCGATACACACCGGCCATATATGATGTGTTAGTATGCTGACAGACCAGGTGTAGTATAGCATAATATGCTAGTAGAATGAGCTGCGACATTGATTTTTTTTTTATTTATTGAGATTGTTTATTGTAAACCGTGCTACAAAAAAAGATATGGGATGCCATTTTCAAAATAGCACGTACAGACTAAAAATAAATAATGAAAATAAAATATTAATATTAACAAAGGCTTAAGATATCCAAAAGACAGTTCTGCATCAAAGGGGCACATTTTATTTGCCAGTCGGGCACATTTGCTATTATTGAAAAATGGGGGGCACGTGCCCCCCGGCTTCTACCCCCTGGTGTGTGGTGTAGTTATATAGAATGATATCCACATTAAGTTACGAAATTATTAGGCGTATAGTCTTCACAGCAAACATATATTAAAAACGTTTGATTTCGATTGGCTTCAGTTTGTTCATCTTTCTTATTGTGTTTATTTTCGCCTTCGAATAGCCTATGGCCATATCTGTCTGCTTCCAGGCTTGAGTCCAGCGACAGTGATCCGACAAAGAATGATGACGTATAGTGATCGTGCCAGTGGAAGGATGGTTTGATGGTTTCCATAGACCATACACATTCCTGTGTTACTATATATCTGCCTTTATGTTACTATATTTCTCTTTATGTCAGCATATGGAACATGACTTGAAGTTGCTGCGTTCATAGTCACATTAGATTATACAGGAAGAAAAATTGATTTATCTGACTTTATAAAGTATCTAACCACATCTTGCAGGATTCCGATTGGTTTAAGAATTAAACCAATTTATGGCTTATCGGGGTTTAGTGTTAGATAAAGACGTCGTTTTCTGTCAAGCACGAGAAGACATATTACATTAAACCCGATTGTATTGTGCTGGTAAACAAACTAAAACGTCTCGTTAGGGCGGAAAATCGATTACGACCAAGCATAAGGCTGCTCGTATGAGATATTATCAGCCTCATATTTGTGTTTCGTCGTTTACTTAACTTTGCCTTCCTTTGCATGTGCATGTTAACTTCTCTATCTCAATTTTAAGCTTCTTTTGCTAAGTAATAAATGCATTGAACATCACTGTAATTTTAGGAAAAAGGGAATAAACGAGATTGATACACACAAAAAAGAGGGGGTGGGGCAGGGGGGGGGGGGTGGAGAATACTCCTAACAAGTGAAGTACTACAGATTATACTGTTTCACTTAATACAGTCAAAACGGTAACCAGACGTCAAAGGTCGTTATGTATATTAACACTGTCCATAGGCGTACCATAGGCGTAGGTGGCGGGGGCTGGGGCCGGGGGGGGGTAGCCCCCAACCAAAAAATTTTGTGAAAATTCGGGCAATATGCTGAGAATAATTCGGGCACCTACTGAAAGAAAAATAATTTGCAATGTGTTTTTCAATGGTTAAACTGATATTATTATTGTCATTATTATTGTAACGACTTCCCAAATAATTATAACCAATATGGAAGGCTAATAACACGGTAAATGATTGTATGTTATTGGCATGCGATGTAATAACCAATGCATGCCCTATATTACAGCCCCCCTCCCCCCCCCCAATCAAATTGGGCTCCTACGCCTATGACACTGTCAGAAAATTAAGATGAATGAAAATAGTCAACCCTATAAGACGGCTCGTATATTCAATAATGGCATTGACTCTTATAATTACTAAACGAATAGAATATGTTCTATATTATCCACATCATAGTTTAATAAATGCAGTACCTGTAATACTTAGAACGAAAAGGCTTTAACAATACTGAGGAAATGCCAGTGTTGGAATAGCTGTATAATGCCTTCATGCATGATATGGTTTGTTAATTCTAATCAAAATCTCAAAAAAAGCAAGCGACGGCTATAAGACCGTGTGTTTTTGTCTATGACAACTATTTTGCTGTATCATAGATTCCTGGTTATCTTTGTTACTATTATACACGTTTAAACAGGCAGTGGTAATTACAGTGGCAATTAGATCATGAGTCTGACTATAAAAACGATCATGTTGCTTCCCGATGGCTAATTACTGACAAGGGCGTAGGAACCGGGGGGCTGGGTGGGCGCCAGCCCCCCCCCCAGTGAAAAATATGGGGGGCGGAAGTATCATTCCGCCCCCTGCTTCGCAAGTCAGAAAACCCCTTTTCCATTTCCAAATGAGAAAAAAGTCTCATTTGGAGCACCAAATTGCATCTAAGGCCAGGTGAAAATGCAAAATTATTTACTAAATGGAGTGGGTGTTGAAGTGACTTATATTGCACCAAATTGCATCTGAGGCCACCTGGAAATGCAAAAGGCCAGGCCAGGCCGGCCATCAGTCTTCAGCCCCCCCCCCCCACTCAAAAGTACCTTCCTACGCCACTGATTACTGATGATGTTTGCAGTTATCACAGAAAAAAATTGTCTTAAAGGTATGCTGTATTGGCCCCAAATATGCTAGATATTCAAATATGGTCACCTTTGGAAAACATTCTTAAACTGTTTTCATTACGACCGTGGAGGAAATTTTCCTCACTGGGACATTCAGTCATCTTGTGTTCCTTAAAAATGTCTTAGAACAATTTGGAGAGTAAAGACCTCCAGAAAAGCACTTTTTGAAAACTTGTAGCGATTATAGCATGCTATTATTTGGGGCCTATACTGACTACCGCTAAGCATAGACAAGGTAGACAAATGGTATATTAGAGTAAAAACTATGACTTTGAAGAGAATCCTGCTTAATAATATAGGTTACTGATTATGTTTGCAATTATCTCATGAGAAAATCTAGTAACCACATTTCGTCAAAAAAACATTTCTGTATTTTCTTTATTGTTGCGCATAGCAACCTATATAGATTAACGTATGGAGATCATATTCATCATGTATACTTTTATTTTTCAGTTTAAAGATGGATCTAGTTAACCACACATCTTCGAATTACTGACGGTCAAGACCACCGAATGACCAACAAGCTAAATATCCTTATTCATCTTGAACTTTATTTACATCACTAGCAACATTTCCTTTTATTTATCAGAGATATATCAGAGAGTTTTATGTTTCCTTTAAAGCATTATTGTATTGTTTAATGCATATTTATCTAATGTTCATATACGTGCATTTCTCATGGGCCTGAATATGCTCTATTCGAATACACTTCTCCTTAAGTTAAATATGTAATGAAATTACTTATCAACAACAGTTTATTGTTCTTGTATGTTCTTATCTTTGTTCTTTTCTTTTGTTTCCTATATATATTTTTTTTTACAGAAATACGTTGTTTATGTCATTCTTGCAAAGTGTGCGAAACATCGATTTATATGCCTTCATTTCAGTTTACATTGATTTACACATATATTGATATACATTCATATATTTGATTATCTTTTGTTTGCTCTGAACTATAATAATATGTTGATATATGGCATTTCATAGAGATGCTTCATATTCTCTGAATTGTTATTTTAAATGTTGGTGCAAACCATCAAACATACTGTGAGTTTCAATTTTCAGGGTTTCCTTACCTTCCTTCACATGTAATTGCTTGAAAATGCTTCATTGTATAAATTTGAAACTTCTTCGTCTTCAATTACAACAGATTCATCAACAACTGAATGTCCGACCACGCAATCCAATATAACTAACGGTAGGAATAACTTTCACTAAACTATCAAAATGATAACCAAATCATTTTACTTGGTTTCCTTTTAACTACTAACCATTCGTATCCCAAAGTACTGAGGCATGTGAAATACTAAGTTTTATAAAACACCAAAGAAGATTCTATGGTTCAGACATGGTATATGCAGTTGATATGTGGCATTTGATAGATATGTTTCATATTTTCTGAATTGTTATTTTAAGTATTGGTGCAAACCATCAAACATACTGTGAGTTTCGATTTTCAGGGTTTCCTTACCTTCCTTCACATGTAATTGCTTGAAAGTGCTTCATTGAAAAAAATGAAAAATTCTTCGTCTTCAATTACAACAGGTTCATCAACAACTGAATGTTCGACCAATATAACTAACGGTAGGAATAACTTTCACTAAACTATCAAAAATGATAACCAAAACATTTTACTTGGTTTCATCTTAACTACTAACCATTCGTATCCCAAAGTACTGAGGCATGTGAAATACTACGTTTTATAAAACACCAAAGAAGATTCTATGGTTCAGACATGGTATATGCAGTTGATATGTTGATATGTGGCATTTGATAGATATGCTTCAAATTCTCTGAAATTTCATGTTACTTTCGATAATCGATTTATATCGGAATTCAATTCTATGAACTTAATCAAAACAGTTTGTTGTGTTTCCTTTCTTACATATCCCTTCTAACATATACTGACCGGAGATTGATTTTTTTTTTTTTGGCTTACAGCCAATGTTACAGACACAGTTCGAGAAACGACCGACCTGGTTCGATTTTGCTTGTTAAGGAACTTGACTACTTCTCATTCAGACTGCGTTGGAGATATGCTTCAACAAACCATGAACGATGATGCGACAACTGGTAGGAAATCATTCATGAGTTATACCCATTATTAAGACAGAACTTGACACTAGATGCGAAATTTGAATTCAAAATTTAGAACAACTATACCATAAAAGAACAATTCCGTTCCCATGTAAATATCTTGAGATCAAAGGAAAATTGTAATAACCCTGTTGCCTCTTCAAGGTTGTAAAGTAATTAAAGTAACTTGTGATAATTGTCATGAATCATGGTGTCTCTAATAAGTTTTCACACAACTAGCTAGGTAAACATATAAAAAATTGCTATGTTGGGTTCAAGTGGCCATAAGCTTGAATATAATACAGATAATATTGTGCAAAATAAACATGTTGACCATAGATTTGTTTATCAACCTGTTCACAGTATTCACAAATTTACATAAAATAGAATATGAAAAGAAGAAAGTGCACAGTCGTCCAATGTTTATCACACTTTTACAGGAAAGTTGGCTAAACAATTGTTATATAAATCTGCACGGGGAACTTATATGCAATATATGTTATTATACAACACCTAATTATATTCCGGCCATTTGATTGGTCGATTGCTCGTCGATTGCGTGCAAAATCCGCTCTATTGCACTCTGTGAAAGAGAACCATGTGTTATACTTTTTTTGATAGCACTTTTTTCAATGGTAAGGGAGCAGAGAAACCTGTCTGTTCAAAACAATCTGTTGCATGAGTGCATTTTACCCATCTTAATATAATATGTTGTATAAAACAAATAATGAATGGTTTCCATTCGTGCAATAGTGCAAATTCGTTGAAAGGTGTAATTTGTTCCATTCAATGAGGCTGCGCCTCATTGAATGGAACAAATTACATCTTTCAACTCATGAAATATTTGCACTATTGCACGAATGGAAACCATTCATTATTTGTATAATGTGTGAAGATAAACAATAATCTTCCAATGGTCCGTATTATGCAATGATTTTATTTAGTTACTACAAAAAAAAGTAAATAAGATTTTCCGAATAAGATTTCCGTAAATGCTCGTTATAGTGGCGTCCTGCAATGTCTATACGGAACGCTTATTATTTCGACTATTCCTCGCCGATGGGATAGCCGATTTGACCGCCGCCGCCGCTGGTCATAGATTTGTCGTTCCTGTGAATGTTGTTTCTCTGCCAATGTGTGACCCTTTATGTAAATATCTTTCTATTTGACAAAGATCAAACGTAATAGATCTTCATCAGAACGTCTAAGATAAATGCTCCACTGAAATACATTTAAATTGATCGCTTAGTTATTGCTGAGAGCAAAATACGACAGATTGATCGTAACTTCAAGGGTGAGGCATGCAGGATCTAAACCCATAGTGTAAAGATAATCTTGATAATCTCGTTACGTCTTTAATTTACCCATATTCCAACCTGTCTACATACTGATCGATGATTGATCTGTTTTTTTGGTTTAAAGCACCAACACCGCCGCCGCCCGAGCTGTGTCCGGCATTGTGCTTGTTTGGGAACCTCACTAGTCAACTGTGTTTGCCTGAATTACCCGATTGGGAATGACTACCGTTTCTAACCAGACAGCGAAGGAACGATGATAGTTACAGAAATCTTGACCTATGATATGACTACTGGTTGGAAGTAATTCATGCGTTGTCGCCATCAGTAAGACAAACCTTGACTCTATAATACGAAAATTTAATGCAAATGTAGAAAAACTTCCAGAAACTTAGAAGAGATCCGTATCTTTAAGATTGTTAAAAAAAGGAATGTCGCAAAAGAAATTTCTGGAGACGAAAGAAAAAGTTGGATTTTATAACCTGACCTAAGTATAGCAGTGATAGTTTTCATAAATGAGGATGTGACTAGTAAGTTGTCACACTTTACTAAAAGATTAAGATTATTAGCTACTGCGAAGAGAAGATTAAAAAGAAACCTCATGAACTAAACTTTGTATAATTTGCTTAGGATTTGTGCACATTTATGGTGGAAATATGATTTAAACTGCCCACTTCTTCTTTTTATGTTTTATTTTTAAACGTTTATATTTAGAGTCCGGGGACTATTCAATGTATTTCCATTGCTATGGGATGTTTATACCGAAAGAACGAAACGTTGTGTATGCAATAGTAGAAAAGTGCCTCAAGCGTCAGTAATGCTCTGTTGCAGGTGAATTCCTTTGCAAAAATTCCTTTGCAGCGAAAAAAGGAAGGAAAAAAGAACAGAAGGAAATTTTATAGATAGTTGTGAATAGGGTAGAATGGTTTTGTTATACCGCCAGTTGGCTTCGTGATTCCTTGCGATACAACGGTGCTCACAATTCAAAATAACTATCCGACTAATACGATAGTACGTTGAGCTCTATTCTTGTATAATTGGTCGAACAAACATCCTGAACGTCAGTGCTTTCCAAGTTTTATTATTATAACAAGATATATTATGACACCTAGGCTGTTTATGAAAAGGTACGCGGTATACATATTACCGTACAATGACTATTAGTAGCAATGGCTTGTAGATTGTTGTTGTTTTAGAGATGTCCTCCTCACAGTATAAGAGTACTTTATTTCTGACAATGCTGTCATTGTTGAGAAGTCGACTAAGGGGAAAAAAAACAAATTTGAGGAGTAGGATATATAGTGATGATATGAATAGGTCTCGTAATTACTGCAACAGTATAGTCGACCTATACTTCCGTCGCGATCGCGATATGTGGAAGACTGGCAGTGTTCTATTTTTCTACTGTTGCATTCACATCGCTTCGTTGCCCAGTTTATCACACCGACATCACTTGAATGATCATGCGGTACCGTATCTAAAGTATGAGATGTATTGTGCTAATTCTTACTTCCACATCGAACCACTCAGATTCCATATATGCACCACGTATAAAGTTCTGTCTATGTCCTTCATAAAACTAACACGTCAAGTCCAGAGGCGTCGACGTGTGGCATTTAACCTTGGACAAGTATTTAGGCTATATATAATACCACACGTATATGACAAGACATATGGGACAAACACCGCATACTATATCCTCGTTTTAATACGAATATATACGCGTATTAAATCAGACAATATAGCATTCATAAAGGTGTTTCGAGAGTTACCACATGGGAGATTGCAAACTTAGTCTCTATTGATATACACCCAAGCCAAACGTACTTGATCTAAACAACAGTGTGATTTAATACATGTACATATTCGAATTAATGCGTGTAATATATTCGAATTAATATGTGTATATACTCGAAAAGATCCTCATATGTATTCGAATTAATACGTATTTACATTCGAATTAATACGCGGATATATTTAAGCCTTATGGTTGTCTTATAATATATACGCGTATATATTCGAAGTTAATACGCGTATATATTCACATTAATACGCGGATATATTATGCGGTGATTGTCCCACATGGCTTGCCATAAACGTACGGCATCCTGGTATGTATGTGTTGTCAGCCGTTCTTTACACCTCGGTCGATTTTGGTAGGAATGCAATGCCGGTACATGTATAATCATAGGCGGTACTTTTGAGATTTGTACGTTTTGTCCAGGGGCGGAATTTGATGTGTGAAAGTGGGGATGGGGGGGGGGGGGGCTATGGGAGGGTCTAAGGGGTCAGACATTTTGGATTTATAAAGCCCCTAAATGTAATATGGTACAATAGGAATTTCTCAGTACTACTTGAGTATTTGAACAAGTATTTATGCTATCTGCATAAAAGTGTTGCCAGATTAATTAGTAACATAAGCAGTAACAAATGGATTTAAATAAGAATCGTCACAATGGGTCGCTCTGTCTTATAGCATATTACCCAAGCTCAGGTAGCCCTCTCCTACGTTTTAAATTTTGGGCGAGTTTCTTCTCAGAACAGTATTATTGTTGGTATACGGTTATGACAGTGCATTTATATTTGCATAATACTTGATTTATACATATTATAATATACACAGTATACAAGTTAACCAATGTAAATCGTCTGTCTGTGTTTTCCATCACGACTTAAGCCGAACGGTTTAAGAAAAATCGGCAAGTTTACCGATAAAAGTTCACTATTTAAGTGGATTCAGAAAGACCATAAGAGCAATGACAAATGTGACTTTTTGGTTTCCCGAAAGGGAAAATATGGAGTCTCTCTTGTTACCGACCGTGCATAGTTGTGAGGGGTACCGCGGATTGCAAAGTCGGCATTGACTGTAACGCGGATCGCAAAGTTGGTCATTACTATTTATATACGGTTAGATTTGTTCAACACGGCAGCATACAGAAACGTCGAAGCCGAATCCAAAGCCAAAGTGAATTAATTCGTTCACACATCCGGAGTCTATGCACGTTACCGCCCTTAACTTCTTTTCGGGAATATTTCTACTGCAGTTTTGATGTTTAATATGGGTATAAGGAGACTCCTCCTGCTTTGAGATATTCTGTTCTACGTGCAGAACGGTTTCAAGCTATTGCATATGGTAATTGTGCCATGTTTTTCTGATTTATTTTGAGGTAAGTAGAGAATTTTTTTCATCAAGTAATTTAAGGTCTAGAAAGTGATCTTTTTAACTTGCTTGTGACCGGCCATTGCCCCAACTACTTTATCACAAGTCAACATAAACTGCCATAAGTTCCATTGGTCTTAGCATAGTGATATATCATATTATCCATCAGAACTAGTCAATTATAAGTCTTGTACAAAGAGAGTCACATGATTGTTCTTCCAGTTTTGTGATATGGTGTTGTGATAGCCAAATAAACTTCTTTAAATTGATTAATCAACATTACTATACGATAGCATATATAGTAAACGACACAAGCTCATATATACCATATAATACAATTGAGCTTGTGTATACACTCAGCCCCTGTACTTTTATGGAACAATTCTGTCTGAAGCAATCACCTTTTCGAAGATAACAAGCCCCTTCTTTCCGACCATTATTCTGTAATTCAAATCCTATATGAGGACATGTTAATTTGTGAATATACATTTTAATACCGTTACAGGAATTCATAGTGAATCATTCGTTTCTCCACACCTCTGTATGAATTCTTGAAGTTTAGTTGCGTGGTGCATTTAGGATTTAGGGCATAATATGGCATGTTAGTTGTGACAATTCGGACACCCACGCACTTATTAGATGACTAAGCGTCCTTATGTAAACGAACGATGGTAATGGTTCACTTAACTTTTTGTTAATTCTTGAATGCCCTGATAATTAAAGTTGAGACTCCTTTTTAAGTTTCCAAATTATATTTTAGGGTCTCTTTGCATTTATTGAAACCAGTATAAATAAATGTCTCCCCCCCCCCTCCAATCGCAAGAACCAAAATTTCCGATAATTGTGAGGCCCGGGGGGACTGTTGAACGTAACGTTACTTCAACATTGGTAAAGTACTGTTTTGCAACTATATGCACCGTTAATCATATATTCAAAGGGGTTGGCGATACCTTTCCCTGACTATAACAGTCGTCACTGGAGCATCGCCAAGAAGTTGAAGGAAGGTGAAAATTGGGTTCATCAAGCAAAAATAGTTTGAACACTCTGTTCATTATAATTATCATCATACGGGTGAGAACGTTTGGTTTGTGAGTCGGCTATGGCCCCGGGTAATCCATCATTCATACGGCATATCTGTGATTGATGTGCACCCAGTAATGTAACATACGTACCTAATCGACCTACATGTTGTCAGCCGTTTATATTTAAATATGAGGACGCACAAGCTCCGCCTATAAATGTCAAATGGCGCATCCTCAGTTCAATATTGTCATTATGTTCTTCATTATAGAAAGATGAAAATTTTTCATCCTCAGTTTCATCTTCTTATACTTTGTTCATTGCAAAGATTCAAAAAAATATGGAAACTTTCTCATTCTCCGTCCCATACTTCCTATAGGCCTACTTTTTTTTCACTGTAAAGTTCATCCTGAGTCCCATGTCATGGCCACTATCTTCATTAACAAAGTTGCAAATATTCTCATCCTCACGCAGTCTCATCACGTATATACCTTCTTCATTGTCAATATGAAAACATTTTAGTCCTTCCTTCCTGTATGTCTGCGCTATATATGTGCGTCGGTTGCGACAATGTTAAGAAGGTTGGAGAAAAGCATCATTGGAAAAAACAGTATAATTCATTAAAAGCCTATACAGTTCACACTATAGATTATTGATATTGTGTGGAATATATACTTTACGTGGCGAAACCTGAAACCTGACCTTGGGAGGAATCCATGCATAAAATACATTATTGTTTGCCAAAACTATTTGCGTTTTTATAATATAATACCCTATTGTCGTTATCCCATATTAGCATGCCCACATTCAGTTGAGGTGTGTAAAGGTTCCTTGTACTATGCTTATTTCGTCCGCGGTTTCAATTTACCAGTACATTTGCATTACGGCAGCACTAAAACCAGCAACTTCCGTAAGAACACTATGGCGTTTGACTGGCTTTTGCATGTTTATCTGCGATGAAAGAAATTAAAAGACCACAGGTGAATATTGTTCTTTTCATTTTTACACAAGTATTTCCTTTATGTATAAAAGTAAGTTGGCCTGACGTTTCGATCCTAGCAGGATCTTCTTCAGAGGCTTTTTTAGCCTCTGAAGAAGATCCTGCTGGGATCGAAACGTCAGGCCAACTTACTTTTATACATTCTATTACACAGGCTCTCTAGTGGATAAGCAGTTTGCTAACAGTTTTATTTTATTTTGAAGTATTTCCTTTAGTTAAATATGTTGGTAAACAGACTGATAATGCGGTGAATAAGTTGTCATATAATACATTCATCTATTAAGTGTTTGTGTCTTGTTTGACAGTCTTGTTTTAGTTTATCCAAAAGACCCTCGTTTGCATTTTCCTCAGTTGTTTCGCGCTATATATATGGTCTAGCAAAATTTCATTAACATTAACTTGCTAGAAAAAAAATGCAATTAGATATTGTTTTAACATTATCTATGTGATGTAAATATAGGTATTCAAAAACAGTAAAAAGAAAAATGCTGAACAACTTGTTTTAAGGTTTAGTGGAAATGTTACGGCTCGGATCTGTATGCCCACTTTCATTCCATCGTCAAAGTATTTAATGATCTTAATTTGGAAACTATATCTTATATCTTTCAGACTAGCAATTCATGTATAGCTGATGATTCTTACCACGTCTTCGTCAATAAGATGTCCTTCTGGGGCAATATCTTCATAGAGATGAGTTTATGTTGACCCTAATACAGCCGAACTACAGACTTGTGTTGTACATATAGTTTAGTGCATCACGCACCCCCCCCCCACCCCCAATGAATAAATACAAATATAAATGATGTCTTCTTCAGTTAGTTTTATCTTGCAGATTAGGAAGTCTGTAGCTGACGATTTTACCACGTTCTTACTTGACATCCAGAAGTTGTTACAAATCAGCTTGGATATTTCTTAGCAGCTCGTCCTCTTGATTTGACAATCAAGTTATATATATATATGTTTATATATATATATATCGTGTAAAATGTATCCTTTTCTTTATTAGTTGCATTACTTATAGCAGTTTTTGTTTGTGGTAAATTTAAACACAAAAGCTAATCCTCTTTTCTTCCTGATAAATGTATCATCTGTTTTTCTTTTCATTTACTCATTTCTTTTATTTTATGTGTGATATGTACCGTTGTATACCTTCTCTCAAATAGCATATATATTTAGTATATATATATATATATATATATATATATATATATATATATATATATATATATATATATATATATATATATATATATGAGTACCTCGTGTAAAATGTATCCTTTTCTTTATTATTTGCATTACTTAAAGCAATTTTTGTGGTAAATTCATCATATCGTTTTATTTTTATTTACTTATCTCTTTTATTATATGTGTGATATGTACCGTTGTATACCTTCTCTCAAATAGCATATATATTTAGTATATATATATATATATATATATGAGTACCTCGTGTAAAATGTATCCTTTTCTTTATTATTTGTATTACTTAAAGCAATTGTTTGTGGTAAATTTATCATCTTTTTTCTTTTTATTTACTTATCTCTTTTATTTTATGTGTGATATGTACCGTTGTATACCTTCTCTCAAATAGCATATATATTTAGTATATATATATATATATATAAATATATATATATATATATGAGTACCTCGTGTAAAATGTATCCTTTTCTTTATTATTTGCATTACTTAAAGCAATTTCTTGTGGTCAGTTTATCATCCATATTTCTTTTTATTTACATATCTCTTTTAGTATGTGTGATATATGTACCGTTGTATACCTTCTCTCAAACAGCATTATTATTCAAACCACATTAACTCGTTGTACAATTGTTACTCAAGAGTTTCACGCGTTTGAGCGATCAATGTCTGATGATCTCTTTTTGTAACGCCATCCCCTACCCCAAGTGACGCCACGCCACTTGGGGCTGATGGTAATTAACAATAACTGATTATTTTATAAGTTTAATATCAACTGCAGAGATCCTGTTTAATCAGTTAATATCAATTTCCAACAGATTGTCTGGTAAATCCGTGTGCGACGGATTGTCGATGTTTCTTTATCAACAACAGTGTCTATGGTAACTGTCCAGGCGAGAAATTCCTGTTACCCCCATGTGACACAGGTATATAGTAATACTTTTTTTTAAATATCTTTTTATAGCTTTAAATTAAGTCGATGTTCAGTTTTACCAGTGTATATGCTTGCAACAAGTTTATATCTCTAGATTAATGCATAATATAAGTTTGAAACAGTTACACACTCCCTCGTTTTTAGACTAAAAATATACCCAAGTAAAGATTAAATTAATGCATATCCCGTAATGGTTTTATTTTCATTTTGTTTCCATGAAGATCCACCGGAATGTAGTGTCATGAACAATTCCTGTGGACCAGACGAAAAATGCCTTACGTTCGCGGGCATGTCTTATTGCGTCTGTAAGGGTGGTGTCATCAAAGATCAGTGTTAAATCGGTGAGTATTTTGTATTACATTTATGCATTGAAAAATACAGATTAAGTGCGGCGCTCTTCGGGAAGTCGGGAAGAAGAGTACGAAGCTTTTAGTTTGGCTGTACTATATACCTTGTGTATAGCTAGTATCTATTATTTTCAAACGGACTCGTGATACACGTGATATACGGTCACAACCTCGTTGCAAGGAGCTAGACTGTTTGTGAGGGAGTGGGTCAGTTAAGGTCGTTTGGTTTTCGTGTCCAGGCGCTGTCTACATTTGTGACTTTTCTTAATTAAACAGTATTCCCTCGCTTTACTTTCCTTCTATCTTCAGGTGTACGAAAAGTACGGCTTGGGAGTTTATACGAAAACCAGACATGCGCCCTCACATTAATGAAGTACGCGAAACAGTGAGATGACTATAAATAACTTAACCCAACTTTCTCCCTGAGCTGTTTGTAATGTACGTAGCAGTGATAAAGACAACAGCTGTGGAGGTTTATGAAACAATGGCTCTGATATCCCAACCTTACTTTTTGTTTTTTTTTCATCTCTATTGCAAGCGGAATATATTTAGTTTTTGTGGGTTTCTTTAAGTTCAATCATTTGATACAAGATTTATTTCTTCTTGGTTTTAGTTTTCATTACATATACTTTAGTTTTTTTTCTATATTTTGCAGTGAGGAAGTAGGGAGCTTTTGCATTATTCGAATGGAAATTACTCATATACAAGTGATAAGAATTTTGTGTTTAAAGAAGAAAAACAAAAATATTTACATTTTATTAAAAGTTGACGTGTTTGACGTAAAAATGTTATCCTGACTGTAAACCTAAGACTCAAAAAAAGAGAAAAATCTATTATTCTTGATTTAATTTTTACGTATAGCTATTGTATTACAGAAATGTTGGAAATGACAGCACCATTTTTTGCATCCAACGCAAATAAATACATTGTACAATATGATGTCGAAATGCATGGTTATACTGAAACTCTATGATCTTGTTGATTTAAATGTCATTTTAACGTTGAATGTTAATACGGTATAGGTTTTTTTTTTTACAACAAATTTGATTTTCTGGTGAACAAGTAACAGTTTAAGACCCTTTCGAATTTATTAACCAATGTTAAAAGTGTATCTCAGATGGTGAAGGTTCCAATCCATAATTTTTCTACTTTTCATATTGCTTCTTATCCCATACCGTTGACTGTTTTTAGCTAACTGAAGGTTTTGGCAATTCTTTATGTTTATGTCTCCAATATATTCAGAAGTAAAATGCATTAAAAAATTGGTAAAAGAAGAATTATTGTTTTAAGTACAAGGTGTATTTGTTATGATATGTTAATTACTTACTGTAGCAGCTACAATAAAGCGTTTGGGTTAATTAAACCATTTTTTTAAAGCTGTTTTTAACTGTTTTTTAGCTGTTTCAAAACATTTCACTCATCCATGAACCCACCACCCGAAATACCGGCACACCTCAATTATCGACGGAGCCGGGAAGTTGTTAAGACTGCACTCGGTCAGTGCTGCATGATGTTTTCGGAGTGCGGTGATTGTTGGGTTTTAATGCATCATTGAATCAGGGAGTTCGTTGACTAGCAGTAAATAATATGCTAGTCGTAAACCGGGAATAAGTTCCAAACTAGTTTTACATCAATTCACCAACCTAGAAGTATACACTATATGATACACTGAAATATAACAACTTAATTTTGACAGTACGAAAAAGCGGGTGTTTGTTTCGCAGAGAAAAGAACTTGATTTCCAGTATAGCCTATATAGTAGTATATAGTCAACCACATTGATAATTAAAAGTAAAAACACCTTCACCGGCAACTAAAAAGCGGTGATTCTAACTAATACGTCTACGGACGAATGTGCATCTGTTGCTTGTTTGTTTTCGATTGATTTTGTTCCATAAAATTGTAAACAGTTGTCAGTGTGCATCAACTTCTATTCCATATCACAGTGATGAACTATTTGGTGCACATCATCTTTATTACGTTAGCTTAATGGATGACTTCGCTTTATGATATACTAATATATCAGCTGTCACCACCGCCCCCCCCCCCTCCCCCAAAGCCCCCAAGTTCCGGGTTGTACATTGTTATCCAGTGAAGTACGGTATTAGATATTATAGTAGTCAATGGTAACGGGTGGTAAGTACGTGGTATTCTGAAGGGGCCAGAAAAGATCTCTCTGATCTCTTCTCATCCCAGGTTCTCCACCTACCCTACCCCTCCCCTCCCTCCCCTCCTCCTCTCTTCCGGTTAGCAAAGGATTATTTCATTGAAAAATTTCGCTTAGAAGTTGAAGATATTATATGTACTTATAGTCACTGGCAATGATTGTCAGGTGATAGGGGTAAAGTACAAAATAGTTCCATTCCAATGGAACTTATACATATTTATAACTTTGCAAGTAATGACCACTATATGTCTCAATGTAGGACTCATTTTACAGAGTCCTCGGCATCATTGCGAACGATGACTTGCGTTTGTGATCGGTTTCCGGCGTGCAAAGCCGCCATTTTTTGTCTTTGGTGGAAATTGATTCCAGTCTTGATCCTAATTATGACCATTAAACCACTGTATCTTAGCTCCAATTCCATATGTCAAAACGTCTTAAAGAAACTGAGGCAATCTAGCGCATGCGCAAGATGAAGATAAAGCTTTTGAAAGCACCTTAGTGTAAAGTTTCTAATCAGGGACAGCGGGAAATAGGTTTCAATCTGGGGGCTTACACAAACTTCCGGCACTGCTTGTAACTTTCACTTGAGTGCCCAAACCAGGAAGTTACCTTCACATGGCTTTCCAACAAAATGTTCATTGTCCGCAATGTCCAGTATTTGAGTGTTTATGCAATAACGGGTATTTTGGTAGGTAACAAAGGAGAAACTCTAATAACGAAAATTGGAAAGTGCCCTCTGTATTTATGTTTTACAAAAAGTGAAGACGACCTGCAGAAGGAATTTGGTCTTTCAGATGTTATTGGGTTGGTGGAGGTGGGATCATTATACTGACAACCTCACCGGTGATCGGGGAGTTGCCCAGCTCAACTTTTGTAATTCTACTGCAGCCTCCCTGTAGAAAGTATTTAGAAACAGTGACAATATCCACATCAATCGAGTGGTGCCGTTATGACTCAGTCGGACCATTCACTGTAAACTTCCTGGTTCAACGTATAGACGACCATCGTTGAGGCTAGTAGTTGATTTCTATTCGATTAGTACAACTGTATTATAGCACACGAACAAACACTACTACGCTCGCAGGCTAATAAAGCAGCGACCTTCGGATAAAAGTTTGCGGAAGTTACGAACACCTTACACTATACATGTTGCATTTAACGTAGTTTCACACTACCGTCGTGTGAACGAGTAGTACTTGTATGTGAAGACTTAAATCGGTAGCAGGAACAATCATGTCAACGTGTGGTTTATGATTCTCTCATTTCTCTACAATTCGATTTGTAAGAAAGCACCTTTCAGTTTTGAATGTTGCATGATATAAACATCTACTTCCATGGCTTACGAAGATAATTTAAAGGATTTTATAAGTGCTCACAAAGAAATATTAGAAGCTAAACAGAATGGTGAAGACGACTTACAGAAGGAGTTCACGGTAAGTTGCTGTCTGCTCGAAAAGTACAAACAAACTGCAATACAGGCCTAGGCTTACGTTACGGTTTGTGTTGCCATGCAGAGACCACCGTAAGTTGGAAAAGTATTAACGCTTTTCGATACTTTTAGTGACACGACAGGTAGATATGGATAATAGTTTGGAGCTGAGGCTAACATAATATATTCTGTATTAATTGTAATGCATACAAGGTCAGTACACACAATGCAGGTTGGATTGGGAAAGAATGGCACAGGGTAAAATGGGTTGATCATGGGTTTAACTAGCAGTTTGGGGGTCTTTCCAAGTTAAGCATTTATAGTGTTAACTATTGTAACATAGACCTAAACCATAAACATGTACAATGTCAGTGAGAATAATGTACTGGCCTTCATCCAGTCACTTGTGCTCCCATCATACTATATGCTGGCCACACAGTACAAGGGACTACTTAAGAATAGGCAGGGAGTCATCCGAGAGTGCTTTGAAATTGTAACATATGTATGTCATCGGCAACTTTTGGTGAACATATTTACCAAACTTGCAGGTGGTCAACTCTGCCAGATTGATCATGTATTGTAATGAGCATACACTGTAGGCCTATCCAGTTATTTTCATTAAAGTCTAAGAAAATAAATCACTATTAATCAAATCTCTCATCATCGCAGCACATGTAGAGGATAACTCTTAGGGGGATTATGTCCTCAGAATGTGTCATTTTTTAAAGTAAAAGAAATGAAAACGAAATAGAGGCCTCAGATAGATGCCCTGGGATACAGTTCGTAAACGGTACTACACCACAGATGGTACCCTATCTGTTTAAACCTGTACGAGGAGACGTCCAATTGGTACAGTTGGTTACCTTACAAGTGCATAATTAGTCAGATGCCGTTTCAAATTGATGGAGAAATATATTCCAAACTTTTTTCAAAATTCATATTGCATTGAATTACAATCTATAGCAGTGGAGAAGGTTATAAATGACTTGCAAATTACCAAATATATCCAACCGAATCCCCCCCCCCCCCCACCCCCCAAAAAGGTAAGTTCAGAGAAGTTAGCATTTTGCCTTTATTATGTACTCTTTGTGTATTTAAATTGTTTCATGATTCAGGCCTTGAAGTCCCAGGCGGGTAAAGTGAAGCAAGATAAAGCAACCACTGCCGGAGAGAAACCAGCTAACTTTAGAAAAAATAGATATAAAGATATTCTGCCATGTAAGTATAATCTGCATATTTTCATATTTTCATCAAAAACAAAAACAAAACAAGAACATTTATGAGGAAGAAGAAATTGACTATTTGCTTTCCTATGAAAACATTTCTTAAGTGTACAAACGTTTCAGGTAAGATAATGTAGAGAGCCCCTCTAAAAGATGAGGTAAAATACATAATACATAGTTAAACAAACTGTTTATTGTAAATGTAACCTTTGTTCATCTAAGAAGGAGCTTCACTTAGATAGTATTTGCAGATCTATTCTCCATGGAATTGGTGGTTTAGTTTTTCTACAGTATGACTGATCATATTTTAACTTGTGTTAAACATTTTGAGCCTAGCTTGAACGTTGAACCCTAACATCCTGCTCAAAGTTAGTTGATAGATCGATTCTATGACTGCAGTTTAATATAACTTACAAATCAATTGGAACAACTCTAAAAGAAGGATATTAAACATGCCATTTAAATTCATCTTCATATTTCTATGTTTTTTCCCCGTATTTTCGACTACCTGCTCAAATGATCAATGTCTCTATTCTTCTGAAATTTGGTCTTTCTGTTACCCTCTCTTGTATGGATACAGTAGATAGTGGGTTGGTCCAAGCATTTGAATTTGTTTAAGTTTGGTCGTTTGGGCTACTACAGTAGGAGATCTGCTCAGCTCAGCAGCAATGCCCTATAGATGTAAGATACTGTATATTCTAAGGTGAAGTCAGTACAGATTTCTCACTGTAATATTGAACTAGCTTGAGTTAATTTTTCTGAGATATAAAAATTATGAGCCCTTTTCTAATACATTTTGCCTTTGAACATTTTCCATCCACTAAAATCTAAAATATCAACTCTTAAAGGGTTGACTTCATTTTGGCTCCCTGAACTATGTGCACAGTAGAACTGTAACCTACTAAATGTAGGTAAATAGCTCTGTGATACATATAGATACATACACAATTAGTACTGTCTGCAGGGGTTAACCTTTTAAACTGGAATAGTAACCTACAAACTAGCTGTGCCTGGCTGTTTCAATAGTACTTATCTTGAAACATGTGGTGTTAACGTTTGTGAAATATTAAATCAGTGTTTATATTGTAATTATATCAGTAAGTCTGATCTTAAAACTTGATTCGGACTATGGCCTAGCAAATTTTTAACTCTCTGCCACATGAAATATTCTGTACTACTACATGTAGATCTACTCCTGGTATCTGTTACTTCCTTCTCCTGTTAAGTGCTTGATGCTATCATTGCTATGGCGATTAGAGATTTCCATGCATTCCTAATTCTGTCTGTCTGTTGTATATATTTATTGTGGGGTTCATACAGTAGCTTTACATACATATCCTGTTCTTTCTATCAGAGACTGTGCATTGCTGCATTGAGTTGAATTTTCCATCACGTGGTATTATATGTCATTGTCATAGAGAGAAATATATATTTATCTTCTTTCAAATTGTCTTTAGCAACGAAGATATTATAACATCTAGCAGGAGAGTCCCAGAAATAACGGAATTTGGTTATAAAGTACTTCAAACAATAAAAAAAGAAAATATATATGCGTTATATTTGTGAGACACAACAATTTGTGCAATTTGACCCAGACTACATATTTCTCCTACTGTACAGTGTACATATTGGTCATTTTTTGTTTTATTTTGCTGCATTTTCTCTGACAACCAAATTCGCTGTTTGGACAACCGAAACAAAAAGTTACCGGTTGTCCCTGCGACAACCTGAAAAAAATTCTTTACAAAAATTTGTCCTTAATATATCCTTGTTGAAATTGAGCATGCATGGTAACCATTAAATGACTCTCTAACATATTGGGGAGCAATACTGCTAGACCTTTTAGCATGATACATTACTAGCTGACTAAAGAATATGCTTTCATATGCAAAACAGTTTTGTATTTTCTTCTTTTCTATATAATTATTATTATTTTTTTTTATGGGGGGGTGTGAAGTGTCATTCTCTGTGGCAGCAAGTAAGAAATTTATGCTGATACAGACGTGTAGAAAACCATTAGATATTGTCCAACATAACACCAACGATGGCACATGAGCAGTTTTCATGCTAAGAAAACAAACATGGCTAGCGCTTCCAGTCACGTAGATCAAGTGCTGTTATCAGGCCTACTAATGTGTATAGATCAAGTGCTATTATCAGGTACCTACTAATGTGTAAAGATCAAGTGCTGTTATCAGGCCTACTATATATATATATCAAGTGCTGTTTTCATGTCTACATATTGTATACAGATCAAGTGCTGTTTTCAGGCTGGCTAATGTATAGATCAAGTGCTATTATCAGGCCTACTAATGTTTATACTGTATATCAAGTGCTGTTATCAAGTGCTGTTTTTAGGTCTACATATTGTATACAGATCAAGTGCTGTTTTCAGGCTGGCTAATGTATAGATCAAGTGCTGTTCAGGCCTCATTATGTATGTAGACCAAGTGCTGTTTTCAGGTCTACTAATGTATCAAATGCTGTTATCAGGCCTAATAATATATCAAGTGCTGTTATCAGGCCTAATTGTGGAGGGGTCAATACTCACCCAGGGATTGTGCATTGTGTTTCTCAAGATGTGAAGTATATTTGATCCTTGTACACATTGGTTAAATGTTGTGATTTGTTAACACATTCAATTACCTTTTTCTTTCTTTTTTTTTTGATGATGAACTGATTATTTTCATTTCTGACCAAATCAATCTTTCTTGCTCATCTTTCCTGTTGTATCTGAATAGTCGATGAGACTCGGTTTATCCTAAAGACCACAGATGCAAGTCCAGATGGCTATGACTATATTAATGCCAGCTATGTGAGAGTAAGTATCACAGAGAAATTTACTTCAATACTCATTTAGTTGTCTCCACTTAAGCCATACACTCTCCCATCTATCAATAAAGTGTCAAAACCGGTCGATTTTCTGGCTCTGCTTCCCCACTGATCTACTTTCTCTATTACATTGCCCACATTTTTCTTCCATGGGAACCTACCATTCTGAAGAAGAACACCTGAATTTGAGACATACTGTAAGTAGGAACAGTACATGGTATATGATCATTTGTAAATTACTCAGACCAGTAAGTTCTGAGTTGTCAAATCATCAGAAATCGTAATAAACCGTCATTCATGGTTGAGCCATTAATTTGTTGAAAATTAATTATTACAACTTTTGCCAGAGAGGGTCATTGCACGATAATTTGTTTACTCAATATTTATGAGAAAATTTAATTTATCATACTTAAAGTGGACAAAGTTACATGGTTTGTGTTAGTTTAAGGTTAACCTATGATAGTATAAATATTAATATTAGAGACTTTGTCATACTTTAAAATATAGCTCACATCTGTGATGGGACACAAATGAAGGGAATTCAAAAAGAAAATAAGTTTTGAATTGACTTGTTTAAAATCCTTTTTGTGACATCACAGTTTTTATACAATGTCTTCTCCAAAATAAATAAAAAAATGGAAAAACAAAATTAAACAATGTGTTGGGAAGATGGGATTTGAAGCAATGTACTTCCATTTGCTTGCTCTTTTACAACATATTTTTGTTACCCTCTGACTTTTGTTGTAATGCCTTACGACCAATTTTGCCATCGCAATCGTTTCCTTTCTATTTTAGGGGCTGACAGGTATATATTCCCAAGCTATGATGCCAATGTTTTTGCCTTTTAGTTTAATATATACATTGATATAATATATGAACATGTGGATAGTGGATACACACTATAAAGCTTTAAACACACACACAAAAATAAAAAAATAAAAGAAGTCAGAGATGCATGCTATACATATTTAACTGCTGGTGATATTTAACTCTATAGTTGAAGAAACTAATTTGCATACAGAGCTGTTTAATGGAGACAAGTAATATTAGAAGTAGACTGTAACATCAAAGCTTTGAAGCAAAATGTAATGGTCAAGCCAGGATATATGTCATTGCCTTTCAATGACAAAGTTACTTTTTCCTTTTGCAGTAGGATATGTGTCATTTTTAAGATACAGATACTCCTGAGTATTAAGAGTAATTTGAAGGAATTTGAAGTCGGAACTTCTGGGCAAAGTAACTTTGATCAGATTTAATAAGATCTGAGTACAGCAAAGGATGATACCATTGAGCATAGTGCTTTTACTCAGGTCATTTTGGAACCTAGTATTATTGGTAATGTCCTGCACTAGTGTAACATTGAGTACCTACTACTCAGGCTTAAAGAGCCTTATAGTACTCGTACCAAGGGGAATAGTGCTTGTACTTGGGTCATTTTAGAACCCTAGTATTATTGGTACTGTCCTGTCCTGCGCACTAGTGTAACATTGAGTACCTACTACTCAGGCTTAAAGAGCCTTATAGTACTCATACCAAGGGGTATAGTGCTTGTACTTGGGTCATTTTGGAACCTAGTATTATTGGTACTGTCCTGCACTAGTGTAACATTGAGTACCTACTACCTACTAGGGAATAATTAAATGTTTGTAATTTTATTATTTTCAAATGTTAGTTTGAAATGAATATTAATTAAAAAAAAAAACAAGACTTTATAGTACCGTAGCAATACGGTGAATCTTTAAAAATCATGATAGCATGTATTCAATTGCACACACTGTTGATGGAAATGTTTTGAATATATACACTATGTAATATGATATATAGTTTTGTAAATACTGTCTGAGCACTACTCTACATGAATGATTAAAGATAAACATACTGGTATATCAGACTTGGTTAAATATTACACTTCATAAAGTGGGGGAAACTTCCCTTATAACACACTTCCTGTTTCTTGCTCTTAAATACGTGTACACTTTATATAACAACATCTATCGAAGTAAGGTATGGCTACGATTCCTTAATCACCATGATTTTGTAGTAAAACATTGTTGCAAAGGGACAGCAACAAAAACACTAGGAAGTCCTGTTAAAATACTGTACAGGTACCATTAGCAAAGATGGAATAACAAATCAAAATATCAATAAACATGTCAAAGAGATATTTAGAGTGGTTTTAGTTTAAAACAAACTGGGACAGTCACGTGTGAGTGTGATTTAAGTAGAACATAATGACTCTCACATTCATCAAAGTCAAACCTCACACGACGGTTAATTGACTCCCCCTTATATCGCTGCAGTACTTATCAGACCTGACAATAAAATTTGAAAGCCATTATGTGGAAAATTGTGGATTTTTGGGCAGTGTGTGTTTGTGTGTGTGTGCTTAAGCCTACATGACTTGAAACAAAAATTTGCCACGCATTGGTTTCTGTCGGGAAAACTTCCCAACAGTTATTCAGTTAAAGGTGGACTTAGAGCTCAAACTTCTCATTTTTTTGGGGACTAGAAATATATGGTAAGACTATATTTCTGCTGAATATTGTACAGTAGAGTGGTTATATGCACAAAGATAAGTCATTCCCCATCTTTATCCCATTGTTATCTTAATCTGCCCACTCATCACCTCCCCTACCCTCCCCATCCCAATCCCCTCACTTCCCTCATCCCTCCCTTCCCATCCCCTCTCCATACCCATCCTCTCATCTTCCTTACCTTTCCCAAACAACACCCTACCCCATACCCAAGGTACCATTAAATATATAGTTCTGTTAATCATGGAATCTCATTTGTTCAAGTGCATGGGAACCATGTAAAGACGGAACTCAAAATATAGCATTTAAGCACATATATGGTTTCTGTGATATTGGCTACACCATGGCAGCTTACACTGTTAAAACCACTGTAGGTAATTGTTCAATGGTAGAGGTACTGTATGCACACAGCTACAATACGTGAAGGAGTGAACAGCATTCAGTGTGTGATCTTGGCACTTAAACTGAAAAAGCAAATATGTATATATACTCTACCCTATAGATAATATATTGTGAAAGCAAAGCAAAGAACTCAAAATGAATTGTTGCCATTTCTTTGTGTAGTTTTGCTTTCATTGCAAGTGTTCCACTGATCTGGATATATATGCTCACAAATATCAGTGCATGTATATATGTAAGATCATGATCAGAAATGCTACAAAAACATTTTCAACATGGAGCGAAACGATAGGTGTCAGACTAAATTAAAAAAGTTTACAAACATGTACACTGTAGTTGAGTAATTTCTTAGTTGATCTCGATCACTCTGTTGAGTTAAGTATGTGGACTATAGCATTTAAATTCAAGCAGTATTTTGTGCAGTATTAGGACTCAAAAAGTTTATTGGAACCATTTTTTTGTTTTTTGTTTCATAAAGATATTCATGTTGCTAGGACAAAGAAATGAAAGGCTACTGTAGCTATGAGCTAGTAACTTTGTTAGGTTGTTTGCAATCTCGTAGATTGGAAGTCAAAAGCATCACAATGAAATCAAACTAATATATTGCAACACTCAGTATTTGAGCCTTAAGACTTGCAAAATGTATGGTGATATTATCAGTCTTATGTAATTGCTTGAAACAACCCATTTTTAAAATGAAGGATTTGTGAATATTGTTGTGCATCACTTTAAGTGTTTGTAAAGAACTTCATAACAAGTGGAAAGTAAACAAAGATTGTCTCCCTGTGCAACATAGCATTTTAATCATCAACATTTTCTTTCAGATCCACACAAAACATTAAATTATGGCTACAAATTTCTTTCTTAAATAATGGAAATTATTCCAGTGGTATTCAACTAACCATTCCCCCCCTATCTACTAACATTATAATATTTATGGCAATCAATTGCAGGCATACTTGATCCAGTACTAAGCGCATCGCAGAAATGCTATGCACAATACGCGAATTGCTTTATATAAGTGCATAATGTGCTGAGTCTAGGAACTTTACTGCAAAGGAAGTTAAGGAACCAAAGTACTTTTTTGAAAGAGATAAAAGTTAGTAAGAGCCTGCCAGGCTGCTATGTACATTGAATTTAAGCACTAATTTAGGAAATATAATGGCTTGTTCCTGTTCCTCGTGTCTGCGTGGTTCGTGAGTCGTAGACAGTGAATTACAGTACCAATACTGTACTGGACTTTAATATGTAGGTTCATTTCCTGACACATGTTACAATGTCATTGAAACTTGTACGTAATCATAACACTGGCTACGAATTTCATGAAAGCAGAGTATTAGAAGAGGTGTTAGAAGTTAAACACTTCCCTGTTTGTGTAAAAATTAAAATGAAATAATATAAAAAGTCAAGAGTCTCATGCAGGAATGGGAGAAGTACTGAAGTAGATTTTGTATACTTTTTATGATATTAAGTTAAAGATTATATCAGGAATACCTAATTACTATATTCTTTATAAGCTTCAGAGTAATGTACAGCATATATGGCAACATAATGCTGTGTGTATGTGTGTGTGTGTCAGGATAATAGGCTAATAGCCATTTTTTGGGGTAAAATGTGAGATTTTGGACAACAAGTTTAGTAAGAAGCTCAAAAGATGAAAGAAGGGAGCTCGTTTCTGGCAAGTATCCCGTCATCACGAACTGGGATGAAAATGTATTCTTATTTGAAGTTAATGCAAGCATGTAATTATATACATCATTATATGACAGACCTGGCTAGCATGTGCAGGTCTGTGGATGAGTCCTCGTTAACCCAATTAAGAAAGAAGTGAAATCATGGAGCTGCTTGATCTTGGAGAGGTTCAAGCTTATTTTACAGTAGTCTTAGAACTGAATCTCTATATTTGATAACAGTCAATAAAGATGTGATGGAAATAGTCACTTTCTATCTAGCACCCAGACAATATCTTCTTGACCACTTGACATTTAGACTGTTTATTTTGTACGGAAGTGCCAGAGACCATTCAAGGATGTTCATCTGGTCTTCGGAGATGGCCAAACTTTTCGTTTGGACAACAAAGATCAGGTTTTGGAGGTCATCCCTTTGGAAAACTAGTTGTTGTTTAATGTACATCAAATTCAGATTGCATTGTACCCAAAAAATATCCCCAAAAATAGGCAGAATGATAAATTGGTATCACCCTCCATCTCTTTGGAGATATTTGCCGAAATAAAACCAGAATTGGTTGCCTTACATGATCCAACCGAACGGGAACTTTACCAGCCGAAAGCTGGTGTGCTATCCACCAAACCTACACATCTCTTGTACAGTGTGTATATTGATCATTCTTTGTTAGTTTGGTGCATTTCTGTGGACAACCAAATTAGCTGTTGGGACAACCAAGTGGTAACACCTGGTTGATAAAGT
The DNA here is from genome assembly GCF_037975245.1 of Apostichopus japonicus. Lineage (NCBI taxonomy): Eukaryota > Metazoa > Echinodermata > Holothuroidea > Aspidochirotida > Stichopodidae > Apostichopus > Apostichopus japonicus. Next base: position 14,321,159 of record NC_092580.1, read on the forward strand.
CATTAAGTTACACCTCACTGGGACAGACACAATGCTGAGGGCACTATACAGTAGTTGAAGTCACCATCCTCTGGCAGCCTTCTGTAGCTCTTAATATTATCAACGAACTCCCAACAATGTACCAATGACAAGTTTCAGTTTCAATTTTCTAAAAATAACAGTTAATTACTTTACTTTCAAGGCGTAGTCTTTACTTCTGACAGTTTTTGTGTACTCTGGCAAGTTTTTGACAGTAAAAGTTTTGTTTCCCATGCAGTATAAAACCAGCCTAATGCACAGTACCATTGCCATATAAGATTTGTATGGAATTTTAAAGACAACACTGTAACTTCCCAAACTTCTGATTGTAGCTGACTTATATTCAAAGTTCATGTATCTGTTTGCTGGTACACTTATTAAAGTACTAAATACAACGCCAAGATCGTAGATACAGGTCACTGTAGCTTCACAAACTTGACCATTGCCTACTGTACAGCTGCCAACAAGAGGCTCATGTATCTGTTGCTGGTACGCTGTTTAAAGTACTGTATTCAATGCTATGATCGTAGATACAGGTCACTGTAGCTTCAGTATCAATGCAAACGTGACCATTGCCTACCGTACAGCTGCCAACAAGAGGCTCATGTATCTGTTTGCTGGTACGCTTTCTAAAGTACTGTATACGACGCCACGATCGTAGATACAGGTCACCGTAGCTTCAGTATCAATACAAACATGACAGTTATCCTACTGTACAAGAGGTTGTATAAATTGTAGATTTCATTGTAGTCTATTAATAGCACTGGTCAGTGAGTTACTGGCCGGTCAGGTGATTTCCACTGTTACAAACATGTAGCTCTTGGTTATACAACAAGTTTCAAATATCTGGTGACAATTTTCTACAGCTACCTGTACTGTACTTTGAATTTTAAGTAATTGACCTCTCAATAGGATCATAGTGAATGATATCTTATGTGGCATATTAAGACCAAACTTGTGTCCTTTACGATAATAAAATTTATAATTTATAAACACGAGGACAACAATATATATGCTATTAACGCGGATTCCGCTGGCCCTCCCCTTCGTTAATAGAAATTCAGTTTTATGCAGAAACAAGAGGGCTTCAAGTCACAAGGAGATGCCCAGATTTAGGGATGTTAAAAGTGAAATGAGTTTATGAGCTTTTGTTGATTTTTCTCTATTTATTTTGAGGTACAAGAGAAACGTGACAGTAGACATAAAATAGCAACTTATACTAAGATGACATACTGATCATATATGAAATCTAAACAGGTCAAGAAATTGACATCAAAGGCACCAAAGAGCACTTTGGTGATACTTTGCACGTTAAAAGTGAATTGCTATGTAGCACCGCTTTGGAAAAGTTGCTCCATATTCAAAGAGGAGGGTCGTTTTCCTGAAATAAGGTTTAACATAGTCATTTCTTTCATGTTAGGACTTTCCAAAATATAATGGAATTTATTTCTCAGCTTATTAAGGATACATAGTTCACATGATCGTTAATGATGAAAAACAATGTTTTGATATCGTCCATGGGGTAATAGGAAAATGATTGTTTACACACGGGTACATTGAGATTTGGCATAAACGTCACTCAACTAATCTAGTTAGGAAATATCATTCACCCTACAATTCAAAACATTATTAGAGCCATTTTGGGGGAATTCCCTGTTGATGTGAATGAGTAATTAAGTGTAGTGTGGTCAGGTATATTTCACACAAAGGACAAGCCAGTTTTCTACAGAGTAATCCGAGGTGAACTTTGAATTATGAGCTGTATATGTCATTATCATGAAATATTCTTAGGAATTTTTTTTAAAGTCATGTTTGAGAGTTTTTGATCACTACTACAGTATTTATAAATCCTACACCAAACGTTAATGATCCTTAGCTCAATGTCTGTGATAATATTGTAGCCAGCCATATACCATGCATTTTAATAGTTATAATTAATTGAAGTATTTGTGTGCAGAATTTAAGGTGAAAAAGCTTCAAACTTGAAAGCCTCAAACTTCACTTACCTTACTGTACAGTAAGACCGATCAAATAATTGTAGTTACAAAACAATTACTGTAGAAATTATGATATGATTTCTTAAATTAACTCGAAAGAGCTCTCCTTACTTGGTTGAAAAGTTGTTTGTTTACAGCTTTCGTAAATTTACTGTCATAACTGAAGTAGTTCCTAGGTAAGTTTGATCATCTACAATGTCAACAACGTTAGAACCAAATGTAAATACCGCTTTATTTCTGACCTGACCCAGCGGGGAAAAAAAAAATTAAATGAAAAGATCACCAAGTCATAATAATCAACATGTTTGTTGCAACACACTCTTAATGCGTTCAAATTTGAGTTGAAAAGTTAAAATTGAAAAAAAAAGTTTAAACTTCGAAGGTTTCAATCTATTTAAAGATAGTAATAAGACCTCTTCTGAAACACTGTTGAAACTATAGATAGTCAACACCAATTATTTTGCAAAGGTGTATGTTACAAAAAAAAACATGTAAGAAGACCATTGCCATGGTGATATCATTTTGTATGTATAAATAATTTATCTAAAAAAGTTATTTTACCCTCAGGCAGCCATCTTTAAAGCAGGGAATGGAGTTTTGTAACTAACTCTAGAGTGAAGTTTTACCATTAATTACCCAGTTCACTCAACAGAAGTGGTGCCATTAAAATGAAAAAGTGCCCTTGCTGACATAAATTTTGAGTAAAAGTGTCTTCTATATAGATCTAACAATCACATTTCTACAGAGATTTTCAAGACAAGATAATATTCATGTAAACATGAAGACCCTCTCCCAAGGTTTCAGATATGAAATATTGCAATGGGTCATAGGTCGGCACATTCTTTTTGGTGAATTGTTTGGAGAACTAGATTGTGTACATACAGAATGCATGAGCATGTACAGTATTGCAGTTACTTCTGCATGTACTGTACACACCTTAGCTAAGACTAGATGCCTGCTGCAGTACATGTTTAGTTGAACTGTTTTGTAACAAAGTCACCTCCCTAGGGTAGTGGCAGTGGTGAGTAACATACGGGAAGACTCTAAGCGGGGTCTTGCTATGGGCCTATGTGGACCATTGAACTGGAAACTTGAAGACTTTATCTCCAACATTAGAACACACTTAAAAATAGGATTGTACTAAAGTGTTTCAACATACAGTACGTTCCTAATTTACGGTTAGTCTTGATGGTGTTGAGAATGCCACGTTTGCATTATTAATAATATAAACGTGATAGCTGAAGAATTGTGTCTATGGGAATCTTTATATTTCAGGGTCTATTTGGACAGTCTATACACGATACAGTATAGCCTAGATCAAATACACAGACGTTTGGGGCCAAAATTGTAATTTGCAGTTCATATTTACACTGGTTTTTTTTAATACAGTTTTTTTGGCACCACCATTCCCTCCTTTTAAGGTGATTACTTTCTGAACTTGGCCTTCAGATTGGCTGTCCAGCCATTGCAGCATTGTTTTTAATTTCTGAATGGTCTGCCACAGAGATATATTTCCTTAATACAGTATTCTTTCAAACTTCCTTTGTTGGTTCAGCTGTGGTAGGCCTGTTTATACGGTCTGTCATTGCATCACTGTAATCGTGGTAACCATTTATATGTCATTTCCTTGTAATTAGAAAGGTTTTGACTGTGATGTATGCAATGACCTTCTTCGGTCACTTCAATTCTGCTGTCAGATTATTTAGTCTTTTTTATTAATAGATAAAAAAAAAATTAGATTGGAATAATAAAGTACTTAGTAAAAAAAAAACACTTCTCTTTACATTCCAAATGTCTCCTACAAGTGACAGTACCACCTTCTACTTGGATAAGCATGAAAAATAAGCTGACGATCAAAACCATGCAAAATATTCATGATTTTGTTTCTGGCATCATAATGACAAAGCAACTAATAGCTATGTGTCTATTTTATGATGTCATATATTCTGTTTCCCTACTTAAAACATGGACAGTATTAGATGCCTATATACTTTAGTTTGCATACACTTGTATTCACAGTAGCAGCAAATCAACTTTAGATACAGTTATATAACAGACAAAATAATTTTGTTTCTTTATATTTACATATACAGCTAACCTATACATACTGTAAATGGTATGATTCAAGTGCTTAAATTTATGATGGTAAAAAAAAAAATTGTGTTAAATTTTGAAATTCTGCATAGATCTTACAGAATTAAAAAAGTAAGTGGATAATCTTAAAAGAATATCTATTGATAAAAGACCGACATTTTAAGTATATTCTTAAAAATTGCAACCTCCTTCCAAAGTTTTATAGAACCTGTCCTGTGGTGCCAAATTATTAAAGATGATTGATCTATTTTTTTTGTTATTTGATTATTTTCAGGGTACTCAAGAAGATCATGCATACATCGCAGCCCAAGGGCCTCTTCCTACCACAGTTAACGATTTCTGGCGGTTGCTATGGGAGAGTGGCAGCAATGTCATCATAATGGCCTGTAACGAGTACGAGATGGGCAAAAATAGAAACCGCCAAGTAAGTCGCCTTGGTCCTACTTGCTCTTGAAGAATATAGAATATATGCAAAGTTCTAACACCCCATTCCTATACTGTATTCTCTACCGTACACTGTATGCAAGTTGGCTTTTGAATGGCACTTCTAGCAAGGAAGTGATTAAATGGGGATTTTCACCAATTATTGTACATTTTGTAATACATCTAGTCTCAGATGTCTAGCATAGGACTTGTATTCTTTATGTGAAGTTATCCATGATCCCCATTGCATTTAACAATTCAGTTGGTCTTTCCAAAAAAATCTTTCTTTTTGGTGGTTTTCCAGTCAATTTCCTGTTCATTATATGCTTAGTCATAGTATTTTGTCCATGGTGTTTTCATGTGTGACAGGCATCTGAACCTTTTTTCCTCAAACTTAAGCCAAACTTGTAAATTAAGGTGCATGGAGAATCTTTTTGAAACTTGCCCTTTGTACCAGTTAATAGATATATATATATACTAGTGAATAGCAATATAAGTAAAATAACAAAATTTGAATGAAAACCTTCAGAAAGTTTTTGAAGGTCAGGAAGTACAGTAGTACTGCATGGTGATGTGCAGACTAGTTTTACTACCTAGAAACGTACTGTACTGTAAATGTGGGCAAAATACAATAATCCTTTATATACAGTATCTCCTTCTGCCTATTCACAACTGCTTTTGATGATGACATATCTGAAAGCAACTTGTAAACAAGAGAGAAAAACAGCAATAATGATATATATTAAATATAAAATAGTCTACAATGCACACATATTGTCCTCCAAATTACAGCATATATATATGTATATTAATGCACATGTATAAGGAAGCTATATCATAGGACAAATTAGATTTGTACACACAGGAAAGCTGTACAGTATAATATGTTATTGGTACACTGTTTAGCTTATGAGTCATCTAGTATAGTTTTGTTGCCAAACTCAACTTTTGTGAGGTCAGTTATTACAGTAGGTACAAATCTGCATACTTATAGTAACAGCACAATGCCAATAGGAATAGAGTACAGTGGAACATTAACATAGTCGATAGTCGTAATAGATTAATCGCCAGTAGTCTCGATCACACTTTGAAAGTTTGATTAATCGCGCTCAAAACCTTAGATACGAATACTCGACTGCAAGCTAGCACTACATACTTGAAAAATAGCCTAACCTATCAACAACAACACTAAAGCAAATTTTCAGCAAATATCGCAAAAGTATACAGGTTCTTAGAATGGTACACTGGTACTATGCTGTGTTCAAAATCGGCAAGCACCTGCTCCGGTTAGATTCATGTATTTGCTTGTCAGTAATGTGCTTGTTCTGCAGTGCAACATTCAGTCCTAGCAATGTTTAATCAATGTGCATAAAAGCAAATTCGTAAGTTATTAATCTTTTACGATTGCCAAAGTATTTGTCATTTCTTCAAACATGTTGACAATTACTGCATTACTGGCCTGGTTCATATTTATCGGATGTCTGTTAGGATGTGTCGATTGCGGTGTAGTTTAATTTCAATGTGCAAAATATGTGCCTACTATCAAGCTAGGCTAGAGCCTAGCCTTGAACGTTGAACGTCCTTCTACAGAAAACCCTTGCATACAGATCATCACACCGCTACAAGGTGTTACATCTATTCATTGTTTGCACGTTCGCTTTTATTGGTTCTAGTAGTTGTAGTAGCCTTGTAGATTCATTCGAAAGTTTTTGATTTACTATGAAGGATTCTTTGAAACGTCGTAGATTGAAAGTTGTTCACAGTTTTTGTTTGGTAGATGGTTTAAGATTATTTAGACACCACACGTTATGACACGAATAACAAATAAAGACAGTGCACCATGGAAAAAGATTTGTTTTGACTGTATTTCTGCAATGTTAAAATGACAGTGATGATGCCGTAACTCTAACTGAGTAATTGCGAGAAGAGCTATGCAATTGATCAACTACAAAAGAAAGAGTCAACTCACAGCACTAGCAGATACAGTATCTTACATTATTATCACAAAAAGTTAGTACAGCATGTAAAGCCAGCCATGCTTCCGGTCAAGTTCACCTGATACTTCCTTATCTCGGATGTAAAATTACAGAACTATTGTTTTAATCTAGCTAGTGAGGAATTGGATGAGAAGTACAATTAAATAATAGTGCAGAAAAAATTATTGTATGTAAAATATAAAAGACAACCAACATGAGAACTATAGAGAGTGGAAGGAATATGGCTGAAAGTTATTTTCCTGACCTAGAGCCACAGTGAATTGGATGCAGTAATAATAAAAATAAATAACAAAACGACTACTGTAGATTTATATAGCGCCACTCCAGGAAACAAGTAACTGCCCATGGCGCTTCACAAAGTGGAAAGCATCAACACTGAAATGGACAAAAAAAAAACAAGTCTTCAGTAAACTCTAAAAAATTAGCATCAGTTGGTAAATTTGCTGAAAATTCATGTAAGTATACATATCATACTATGCAGTGTCGAAAAGAAGGAAAGGTGACAAAAGCAAGGTGATAATAGCAATCTCCTATCAGTTCACTATATTATAATTTATACTAAAACAGTACACCAATGACCAAATTTGGTTTACCCCAAAAGTTCCAAATTCTGTATTCTTCTACTGTATCTTATGGTTGGGATTTTTCAAAGAATTTTTTTTTGTATGTCCTGTTCTTGGACAGATGGCACAATGAATCAACAAGTTGAAATAGGTTGTGGTCTTTCAATTTCTGTTCTATCTTTTCACCCTAACAACAGCATAAATGTGAGCGTTATTGGGCGGAGGAGGGAGAAGTGAAAGAATTTGATGAAGTCTCGGTATCACTTGTAAGTATGCTTTCCTGTCGTAATCACAAGTGCACTTGTTTCTTTTTTATGGTACTTCCAACTTTGGGGGTTTTTTTGTCGCCGAGAGCAAAACGTTTCACTTCTGCAAACGCCTGTTGTGGGTAAATATGTAATAGTTAGACCCATGAAGAGACACAGACAAACAGACAGACAGACAGACAGACTGACTGACAGACAGACAGGCAGGAAGTTAACTTGGACAAATGAGCAATGATTTACAGAGCAAATATAGATACAGCAATGGAGGGGTAAGATGAAAAGGAAAGAGTGATTGAGAAATTTAATGGCTGTGGAGATGGCAAGTTGTAAGGAATAAACCACAATATTGCAAAGGAATAAAAAGTTTCTTCATTCACATTAAGAGTGTCAGACTAGCGGCTCATGATCAGTTTGTCAGTTTCTATGGGAGTGATAGACAGCTATTATGTGAGTAAATCACAGTCAGCAAGTAACTCACAGCTAGACACCCCCTCCCCCTCCCCTCCCCTTCCCCCCTCCCTCCCCTTCCCCCTTCCCCCTTCCCCCTCCTCCCTCCCCCTCCTCCCTCCCCCTCCTCCCTCCCCCTCCTCCCTCCCCCTCCAGTTTATTCTAAAGCAGATTGATTGTTAGTTTTGTCATCTACCTCACATCTACAGTAGATTGTGTAATTTATACTCTCATCCAATAGTCTGAATTACAGTACTCAAATGTCGAATGTCTTCAACAACCATTTTTCCCCTGCCTTAATTCCCCACAACCCACGTGCCCATAAAATCTCTTACCGAGAAGTCGACAATTAGTTTCTGTTCTAATGTGTTTTCACAGGGCTCCATTTTCCTTAGCTGTCGATTAATTTAGCAACTTAGAGAAAATTAAGGAGACCTTCTATCGGGTCTGCAAAATATCCATCAGAGTGCACAGATGAAAAGAAAAAAAAGAGAAATATATTGACATGATTGAGAAAGTTTTCTGACTATTCCTATTTTTTTTCATTTTGAAGGTTGAATCTGATTTTAAGAAGAGAGATTACAAGGAAAGATTGCTGAGGGCAAAGAAGGTAAGTAAACACAGACAGAAAGAAAAAGTACAATACTGCATCAATGTATGTCTTACACTCTTCACCTGAATGTCATAACAGCTCGTAAAAATAACGGCGGCAGGCAAACTGGATGGCTTCTTCCTTCTAATCGTTTTCCCTTTCACTCCTGCAATGTGGCAGTCATTAGACTTTTAAGTGCAATATATTTCTATCTGCATTATCACAGGCATTATCTTGGTTTCAATTTATATGTGTTTCCACCTGAAGAAGCAGAAATACTCATTACTGGTGTATTCCTCAGCATGTACAGTATTTTGTAGTAGGGCAGAAAACAGGAGATGCAAAAAAAATTAAATATATACCCCTCAGTAGGAATATTAAAATACATAGAGGGTAGGGGAGGGGAGGGGAGGGATCAAAAACCTTGTAAAGTTATAACATACTCAGTACCCCCCACCCCTACCCCCACCCCCGCCCCAGATTGCTCCTCTGCTTTGTCATCTCTGGTCTTTTACCCCTGTAGTTGTAAAATCTAAACAAGGTAAACTGGTAAAACTGCATGACTTGCAGGTTAACATGGAACTATATAAACCAACAGAGATATTCAGCTCTTTCCAAATGATCAATATTAGGCTTAGCTTGAGTTTTTCACCACCCCCCTCCCACACCCCCCACCCTCCCCCAGAGCTGGCTGTATTCATTCATGGATGGATTGTAAGTGCTTGTACATGTAAAGAAGTGGCATTTGCTCACAACTGAAACTATATCCAATTCCATGTACATTGTCACTAAATGAATTTATATTTTTATGCCAAAGGGCATGAATTCACATAATTTCCCCCTTTCTTAAATGCTCAGTTTAAAGACATTAAAATATGGTCTTTTGAATAAAAAGTAAAGTACATATTTAGAATGCTGTGAAATATCGTTGTAGGAAGTAAAAAGATGACAGGATAGATACACAATGGAGAAACTACAGGGAAGTTACAGTAGTATTATAAAACATTGAAAAGAAAACACGAATGATTAGCTTCTCCAAGTCTCACATAAAGTTCTGTATCACCAAGTTCATGCATTCTCAGTTTCTATACTGTTTACACGGTTATAGCATGTACTGTACCTGCATCTTGTTTACTCACAGTAGCAAACGTTGCGGTCATGTCTTTATTGCAACCGCGAATAATAATTAAAAGATACGTAAGAGCTGTAATAAAGAAAGCGTATTACATGAAACCAAAACATCCAATGACATCACAAAAGGATCATTAATCGGTCAAATCATTGTTTTTGCTATACTGCACTTTCATGTCACACTTCAGAGTAATCGTTGTTTTGGAGCAGTATGAATCTGTATGAACAGTATGAATATGTATGAGCAGTATTGGTATGTTCTATCACATAAAGGCCTGGTACTTGTTCGTACTGTCAGCAGGATGATACGGGAGGACAGTGTGGGGTTGGCAGTAGTGTTAGAAAATTGTTCCATCTGTGACTGGTTATTATAGCTCAATTTAATTTAATAAATACAGTATCTAATTCAACTGAAATTTTTGAGTAAAACTTGAGTAACTTCATCTTGTTAGCTGTGCAGACTGCTGCATGCTCTTACAATGTTAGAAATGTTTTCTAACATGACATTGCTTTACACAACATTTCGCCTTTCAAAACATAACATGACTGAGCAAAAAAAAGGAAAAAGAATGCAGCTCAATGCATTCACTGTTGAAAGCTGTGACCAGGTAACCAGAAAGCTTGCTGATGTATATATTTCCGTCCTGTGTAATTTGTTTATTAGTTCTGCAGAGGAGTCCTATTTACCAGCTGGACAGCTTCATTTTCCATTGGGTTGAATTAACTTTGTAACATACTAAGTCATACACAGTTTACACATACTGCGGACTGTTGTCAACGCACCTTAATAGTGATTTATGTGACTACAATCTTTTGTCTACTAGGGTGGAGGGGGGGGGGGGTGTAATGTACACCCCTCCCCTTTGCAACCTCACACAAAAAATTAGTAAGTCATTAGCATGTCTATATTTGTAGACCTTATTATAGACCTACAGTAATTTTTATGCCTCAAAAAGTTAAACTCTACCACTGAGCTATGAGCAGCATTTGACAACACTTAAATAATCAGCCACAAGTGTTCGTGGGAGAAAACGAATGGCATTGCACTTACACTGCATGTTAGCTGGCCTATCTAGTTAGCAGTTTTACACCACTGTGGGAAGGCACAGTAATTTTGTTGCGATCTTGTATAGAACCATAGATGACACCCATTGTTATTCCATACAAACCATTTAATACAAACAAGTGTCATTCAATACAAACCATTCAATACATACCAGTGTCATTCAATACAAACCAGTGTCATTCAATACAAACCATTCAATACAAACCAGTGTCATTCAATACACCCATTTAATACAAACCAGTGTCATTCAATACAAACCAGTGTCATTCAATACAAACCAGTGTCATTCAATACAAACCATTCAATACAAACCAGTGTCATTCAATACAAACCAGACAGCTAGAGGGAAGGGTATTTCAAGAGGTATTTAGCTACTTTCATCACATGCATAATAATTAGCTATCAAGATAGATAGCTCAAGATTGCAGCTAGAAAACTGCATGCTTCGTGATATGATCTAGCTAAAAGTTCTTTGCTCTTTCATATAATCTAACAGTTATTATTCAAGTGGAATTGATACTTAAATGTAATCTTCCCTTATTTAGGTGACTTTCAGATAAGCAAGTAAAAGATGTTTGTGAAGTATAATGTGGCTGACATTTCTCATATTAAATGTTTTTCCTCAAGTATCTTCTGTCTCTATGTAAGAAATCTGAAACTGCTTTTTTAGCCTTGTGACTATCAGTTGTTAACATTCATCATCTTGTTGACTGACCCGGGCAGATTTTGGGTCTTTGGGAAGGCAGGTATGCTTATATGCTTATACGTATATGCTTATATGTATGGTATGCTTATGTACCTGTATAGGTATGCTTATTTGCTTAGTTCCAAAATGGCAAACTAAACTTTTGCAACTTTTAAAGTGCTTCTTGTTCAAGATTGTCAAAGTTTTTTGTTAACAATAAGTTTGTCACGATCTGGTTTCTTCCTAATTTTGTGGCCACCCTCCAAAATGTATTGGTGACCCTAGAAAGGATGGAAATCTCCCCACTCCCCACCTTCCTCCCACACCACCACTTTGAAAACCCTGCAGAGATCTACAAGATGTAGGACAAAACGGATAGATTTATTGTGATAGAAAGGTGATGCAACTCTGAAAACAAAAAGTAATTTTTATTTTTTTCATATATGGGCCATTCCACACTAATGGGGTACTAATTTGTGACATAGTGGGTGAAAATTTAAAGTCATAGGGAAAGCATGAAACTTGGTTTGAGTAATGACCTAGAGTGTATAGCAACTGTATATACCCTCAATGAGATAAGTTTTTGATAAGGTTGGCAATGACAGCCAAGCAAAGTATAATATATGGCGTGTATTACGTACGTAACAAGGACAGATATCTGAGCATAAACAGGCCACAAACAACAATTGTACATGAGTTTTAACAGTTTTTGTTTATTGCAAACTTTGTAATTATAACAATTAACAAAGACAAAATGGATCCAAGGGTGAAAAACTGGAAAAAATATGAATCTTTGATAATACAACGAGAGGGCATTTCAACATTCCCTATGCACAGAACAAATTTTAGTGCCACAATTACCTTTTTTCCCTGAGTATTTGTTACAATATATCTCACATCTTAATGAAAACCACTGCTAGAAGCTATATTGCAGAAAATGATATGGACTTGCATAAAGGTAGGATGTATGGTTACCATGTTCAGGGTCTTACGTACGTAACAAGGACAGAATATTTTTCAATCTCCACATTAATTTGTCATCAGAAATACTATGGATTACAAATTATTATTTTCAGTTGAATGTACATCTGGGCACTCATTTGTAGCTGTTTCTTTGCTGCTGTACTTTGGAATTATCATGAAATTGTGATGATATATCATATCCTGTGGGAAACAACAACATATCCAGAGTGGTCTGTTTAAGATTGTAAATGTCAGACTTTAATTAAAGAAAACTTAAATAGTTGAATGAATAGTTGTAGGCTTGCATGTGATTAATTGCATATATCTAGCAAAGTTAAACAGATACTACTAATACTGACACCTCTAGTGTAGGTCATTGAATGCATTGTTGAACTGAAAATTGAATAGTTAACAATTGAATATTTATAAAATTCAATAATTTCAAAATTGCATATGAATAGTGAAAATCCTAAAATTTCATATAATGGAAGGATTGTTAAGCTGTAGACTTGAATACAGTATGTCAGAAATTTTAAAAGAGTAAACTTGCATACCATTGGAAAGATATAAAATTACAAGAGGGTATTAGATACCAACAATATTAGCACCAATGCAACACTAAAATGTACCAATATGTACACTAATATCATGTTTGAAACATGGACAGACGAAAAACCATAAATTGTTTTTACTTTTTTATCAAACTGGCTAATGATTAAATGTTTACTTTTCAAACTTTCTGAAATGTATCAGATGAAGTGGGATAGCCTCACATGTCATGGAATGAAATAAACATAAATTTGAAGATGTTTTCAGAAAAAACGCTAAAAAGAAAGCACACACTATCACAAGCATATCTGACTGTTTCTTTTTTGCTCTTTCCTATATAGTCAAGCATGCAGTATATTGAAGACAAGCAATCAAGCAAGAACCTAAAACATCTAAGATTCCTGCAGAATAGATGCTGTCAACTAAAACTGTACACAGTACAATTAGCTAGATGGAAAGCAAGAGTGTTCTTGTTAAAACTTTGAAATATATACAAAATATGCATTTGTGATTAGCATGGGAATGGACAAAGACTATGCTTTACCACTTTACAGCTCAGCTTGTGTTATTGCTTTCATTTCAGCATATGCTTTCTCCACATTTTCAATTTCTTGCACAGAAAATGGTCCACTGCCCACCAATGTAAGGGGTCCATCGATAACGAATTTGCCTAAAACCTTCTCAGAATCTGACCTTATAGGCCAATCATACATCTTAGATGCACTGCGAACTCTATGGAGAAACTTAAACAGATATTCCTCCCCATCTTTCTCAAGCAATCGTCCAATATAGAATTCCTTGTCATAGAAGACAGCATAATACTCTTCAAGGCGAATTTCAATCTCTCTTTGCTGTGGTTTTAGTAATGCCTCATGCTTGTTCTCTGGTAGGCAGACATCACAGAAGAGATCTTTTAAGACCTTTTCATTCAACACATCCAAGTGTGTCTGGACAACTTCAGATTCATCATAATCTGTAATTTATGAAAAGAGCAAAAAAAAAATTAAATAGGAAATATTCACTGGCTGTCTTCAATCTTGATGACTGCAATGACCAACCAAATGGTATGGGCAATCTATAACAACTATTCCAGCATTTTTCACGAAGAAGTAAACTTAAAGTCCACGACTCACCCCACCCTCACGTTTGATTAGAGTTCACTGATAAGGAGTTTCAATCTAATTAATGAAATCAAGGCCCTTAATAAAGTTAAGTAACATATCATTTCCCATGAAAAGAAACACTGGAATATGCAACATCAAACATAACACTTCTGTTGATGCATTTTGTTTTTGATTCTGCAAATAGAAGGAAATCTCTTTCAATGTCATGTTGCTTAGCACTTAAAATTTAAGTAAAAAGGGACTGACCCACTTTGTTGGAAGTTAGTATGCCACCTGCATTACCCACTTCAGATAAGTCCCCTGTCTCAGATCTTTCAGATGATGATTTACCCACAGTTGCTCCAGTTGCATTATCAGTTGCACTCTCAAGTGTACAGACCGGAATCTCATCCATCTCAGCGTGACCTACATCTGCAGCTTCCATATCACTGCTAGTAGTTGCTTCAAATGAAATCCCTTTAGCAGACATCTTGCATTCACTCCAAGACTTCACAAACTCCAGATTGATGCACGGTGCTACTGAGTTCAGATCCTGACAGGGTGAACAGAAGCATGAAAGACGCCTTTTGTGCAATTAGTATGGAGAGATCCCAGCTACAGCATGCAACTTTCGCGTTCCAGCCACAGTGTCAACATTTGTTCTGGTTGGCCTTTCCCTCTGTATATCACCTTCCTTCACTAAGTAAAAAGTACGACGAGAGTGGTTGCACGATCCATCTGGTTTCACTGGTGCCTTAGCAAGATTTTTGGAGCAGAAGTCATAGAACTCCCAGGGTCCATCAATGGTGATGTTGATATCAGACTCCACTGACCTTGTGACTGCATTTTTAACCACCCCCACCCTCTCCATCACATGGATTTTTTCCATGGCATGAGCCAAAGAAATACCGCTCAACTTGCACGCCAAAATCTGTTTCCAAATGAGATGTCAGCAAATCCTGTGCGAGATTTGTATTGTGCGCCACACCCATCAGTGAACTGGATCAGTCTGTTAAACTCCACTTTCCCCTCCACCTTCAGATGTGTGCAGGCCAGTTTACAGAAGTGGGTAACTGCATGTGTATCATGTATCATATCCTCGCTTCCTGAGACAGGGTTTGACGATATTCTTTCACTCGCTCAGTCTCTTTAGCTTGATACTGAACATAACATTCCTGATCAGCTTTTATGCGGCCTCGATACCTGCGCATATACGTTGCTGCATTGCTAAAACCAGTTGTTCGTTGTCCTTCAACATCCTCTAGTTGAGGTACCGTCCTGTTTAAGGAACGAAGGCGAATTTTCAGGCTCATCTTACCTGAAAAGAGAATAATGTGTAAAACAAAATATCCTGGAGCAAATAAGGTAACATTTTCCATTTTAATATGGAAGTTAAGGAAAAGACAAAACTTGGTTTGTTTCAAAATACAGGAGAAAGTTGTAATCCATGGTATGGTAGAAGAAAGTTTCAAACCTTCAATACAGGAGTGTCAATTTCAATGGTGAAATTGTTGGCTCCATAAGCTTTTAAATTAAAGAGATTTGTCATCCACTGGAATTTGCCAAGGATGTTATTTGTGTTTGATAACAGTTAGAGCTTACATGATAATGAAAAGCAGCCTGTAGGTAAGTACGTGTAAAGACAGATGCACCTCATGCATATATTATATTGTAAGCTGCCTTAATATGGCAGAATGTTGTGTATGGAATTAGGCTGTTTTGAGATAAAGAATCAGGGGCAAGCTGCAATGAAAACTACCACCAGAATTTTTAATAAGAGGTCCCAAGATACTGACATTTGGTGGCTAACTCCCTAATTAGGCCAGCCTGTCCCTGAGAACAATAAATACACTGTGGGTTCTTTAGGCCATAGATGGTTCTTCTCATTAAAGCAATTACGATGAACATGCCCATTTTCAGTCCTCGCGAATCAAACTCAATGGTAAGTTTTAATTAGAAAGCAAGACGATACATGTTGATTGTCGTTTTTTGTTTGTACTAAAAATGAGAGTTGAATAAACAAAATTTTTTTTTTTTTTAAATTAGACCTAGGCAGGCCTAGCCTACACATTATATGCATCAGTAATGAGAAAACCCAGTGTTAGGCTTCGCCTACGTGTCGGCCTAGTTGCAAATTAAAATACGTAATAAAACATGAAGCATCATCTATTGTCTGTACTGCATTTGTTTAAAACCTAGGCTAGATCTGCACGAAAATATAACGCTACCCTTAACGTTAGGCTAGTAGGCCTAAGTTAGTACTCAACCAGGGAAGATACTAACGTTCGTAAAACAGACCGACTGGGCAAATATGTCTCACCACAGTTAGATTCGAACGTGAGCTTTTTCAATTGAAGCCTAGCATGCAGGTCTAACCTAACCTTTGCTTAATGAAATATTGTTAACGTTATATTTACGGAATCATCGTATGCACTCAGTTCATTTACATCGGTACGTCGACATTAGATTATACATCAAAATACCGAAATCGTGCTAACGTTCACACGAGTGACCGAATCTGAAATCTGTCTACCAACAATTACGTTTGAACGTAGGCCTAGGCTAGTTCATTTTAACTAAACTGCTATTAAATTGCACTTCAATGCCAATGCGAGATGAACATTCGTGCCCAGTAAACATTTAGCAAGTTTCATGGTATTATCATGCACCTTTACATCGAACTAAATGAATAATGGAGGTCTTTTTCCAACGTTCGTAACTTCAGACATATTGACTCAATCTGTCTGCAGTTACGTGCATTAGTTGTGTTTTCTGTCTCACGCAGTGCAATTATACCAAAGGTGGCAACTGCATCTACGAATCCGCTCACCTAGCGGTGTAAGAACTTTCACTTACTGAGTGAGAAGTCTCTAAATTGAACCATACCTTGATCACATTGCAAACTGCTTTATTTTCGGTAAAATTGGTAGTGATTTCGAACGCTCGTAATTTGACTTGCGCTCGTAACTTACCGAGATTCAGAAGACAGATCTCAAACTTCCCTCCATGGTTTTAAAAGTCGGTGGGTGACCAGGGTTGTTGTTTTCTCTGAAATACGCATGCGCCCAAGGATGTTTATCATACTAAACACTCACAGGATCGCATGCGCGATTTCCGTGAAAAGTGATGTAAAAGTACGTTCGAACGTAAGCTCTCTTGGACAGATTTGTTTTAAGCTAATTTGGCCGTCGTTTTCCGGGGGATTGGAAGACTCAACTCCCTCAAAACCATGTTCATTACTGAGATACGATGTTGTAACAAGGCCCAACATTTTATCTCCGCCAAATGTTTTTATATTACCTTACTCATGGGGCAAGTTACGCTCGTAACTGTTAGGACAGATGTCAATTACGAACGTTTATATATTTTTGTGTGGTCATTTTCTCAATTTTCACGAATTGGACAAGAAAGAAGACAACAACAGCATTCAGATTATTGAATTCTTTAATCATTATGATACATTTCATTGGTCATTTTTGTAACTAAAACATAAAACAAGGGGATTAAAAATCTCCATTAATGCTCTGTCACATATTCCTTGCACAAATTGGTGAGACATGCAAAGAGTTTTTTAAAAAATAATTACCAATGAATTGACATAAAGACTTCCAGCTGTTAACACTATTTTGCAATATTAAAGTATGGAATCAAATACTTCAAACCATGCAGTTTGTTACTGCCAGGAAGCTTTGTAGACCGATTTCCAACAAGGCTTTGCAGTAACATACATAAGTACCCCATTAGTGTGGAATGGCCCATATACATTTGTTTAGGATTGTTATATGACAGACATATAATACACTGGACACATTGCATTATTAAATCTCGAATGTTTATTCCGCCTTCAAATCAAAATGGAATTATCCTCTTGAAACAATGACTGGCAAAACATATGTGTGCTATATTCAAAAGAGTTAAAAACAATGATTGGAACTTCAAAGACTTTTAATTTTACAATTTGAAGACAAGCCAAATTTATTTCACTTTCTCTGCCTGCACACAATCAAAGCACTCTCGATCTACTGTGCCTGAGCGAACTGGTCACCTCTTATTTTATTGGCTCTGTTCGCCCTCTATGACCGGTCACTTCGATATCCTTCCTTCTCATTCTACCACCCAAAGTGTCTGGAAGCGTTTCTTGTACTGACTTCGGATTTGCGCATTTTGGCGGCCTTAGGGGACCCATTTTGGTGTTCACCCAGACGGTATCATTTTGGTCTTTTACTACTGGGGGTTGATATCCAACCGCTGAGTCATATATTCTACTGGACACAATGCATTATTAATCTGAAATATCCCCCCCCCCCTCCTAATTAAAATTGAAAGTGGTTCTGGAAACAATGACTGGCAAAACTGACGAGAATTGTGTTCTATATTTAACAGTGAATTAAATTCAATGATTGGAACTTCATAGACCTTTAATAATCACAACTTGATGACGAGCCAAATATATGGGTATTAAATTATTAATTGGTCCAAGGAACTCTTCTGTCAATTCCTTGATCTGATATAAAGCAGGAAGCATCATCTTACAACTCACAGTGTGCCTTTGTCATTGTGTCTCTGTTGTTATTGATATACTGGGTATATGCCATGAAGATAAAATGATCTAAGCTTTATCAATTATGTAAAAATTATGAAATACAGTAAAATTAATGTGCATTGTTTTTCTAGTTGAAGAAGGTATAATCCATTTACAGAAACTTCCTGTTTCTTTCGACAAACAGAATATTTAAGAGCTTTTTTTGGGGGGGGCAAATCTTTGAACTGCATTATCATAGGTCAAATAAATGGTTACAAAGTGTGCAGTTTTTGCCGATTAATGCGACAGGTTCAAGTTTGTGTATTTGAGATAGCCGACGATTCCCTCATTTTTTTTCGAATATATTTCTCCCATATTGATGAAAGTTCATTTCAAAATGGAGCTTTGCCAGCAAAATTTTTTCGGCAGTCACTTGTGAGGGAGACAAATAATACATAGTCATTGGTTGGTTGGTTAATAAATCATCATGTTTGGATTACAGGAATGACCGATGTCCGCAAATCACAAAGAAAAATACTTGGCAAGTGACAAATAGCTGGGAATAAGAAACTTTGTCATGGGTATCATCCCATTGAAGTGAACTTCTCCATTTGACATTAGATGACATTTGGCATTACTGTTTGTAAAGTAACATATCCATAGCTGAAATACATGAGTAAAAAAAGAGGGAAAAATATGTAACAGTTTTAGTTTCAAGATTTACTTGATCCTTCTTGAAATCGTACACTTTTCGTGGTACCTAGTCTTATAAAATAATTGTTGACGTTTTGTTACTGGTCGCCCACTTCCTCATCATCTAGCAATCTGAAGTAGAACACCTGCGTTCGGCATCGAATTTCCGTCATAACAAACGGTCGTCGTTAAACAAGTTTCTTACGTCAAACAGTCCTGAGTCAATCCTCCTTGTACCCATCTCCATCGAAATCGTACGCTATCCGTGCCACCTAGCCTTAAGGAATTGTTAACATCTTCGTCGCTGGGTTGCCAACTTCCTCATCGTCTAGCAATCTGAAGTGAACCACCTGCGTTCGGCATCGCATATCCATCTTCACAAATGGTCTTTGTTATTCAGTTTCTTAATTATGTCAAACAGATATCAGTTTTGTCCTGGATCAAGTGAACCACCAGATTTGCATTCTCTGATTACACTAACCTTTGATTTTTACCCGGATATTTCTCGTATATTGTAAATATTCTTGATACAGGAGGCATTGGTACATTAGAGGTCATCATGGTCGGACGGCTAAGGCAGTGGACTTGCGATCTAAGGATTGCAGGTTCGAGTCCTGGCCAGATCTTTGCATTGTGTTCTTGGGCAAAGCACTCTAGTGTTTATTGACCAAATAATAAAACAAAAGCATTTTTAAATGATTTCAAAAGTAGCATTATAAAAGAGAAAGATTAAATTTGTTTATTGATATTGCCCCAATTTAGCTGCTGATTGATGTGGACATACTCCATTGCCTCTCTTTACCCAGGTGCATAAATGGGGACCTGCGAGGTAATTTGTAAAGATAGTAGCGTGTGCTAGTCAATGTGGCTGTACCCCCCCCGAAGTCACCAGGGACACATTGATGTGGCACACTAAAGTGCCATGGGAGTGACTGTTTGACATGTGCACACTTGGGTGTATGAGTGTGAAAGGGTACTTTAATGACCGGGGGTTAAATGTTGTAAAATGTCCTTTGAGAAGACCTCGCCATGATACAAGACTGTAAACCTTAAAAACTTTAACATAAAACTTTACATACATTATCAGTGTTTACGAGAACCTTTGCCTCAACTTTTGTGAGTTAGCCTTGCATTATCTTCGTGTCCTAAGTTCCATTTAGGCTTCCCGGTGGAGAAACATGGCTGTTTAATAGCTGAGTAGGCTAAGAGGACTTGCATACTTTCTTCAAGTGCTTAATCGTAATGTGGTTTAGCTCTCTTTAGTAGATCTCATCATTTCCTGTTTGAGAGTTCCAAGTTCAAGTTTATTAAAATCCAGTATAAATACATGAAATTACATATTTATATAAATACGATATGTTAACAGTTAAGAGTTTATAATGCTTGAAATAACATGTACTATCTATGTACAAATAATAAGTCAAAAGGTAATAAAGAACTAAAGAAGGTTTTGTGGAACAACACCCGGAATAAATATGGCAGCCCTATAAAGGAAAGAATTTTGAAAACGTACAGTTCGAAATTGTGGTGCACAGTTTATGAATACATTAGCTCTTACCTATGCTTTAGATTTTTGTCACACAAGGTATTTAAACTGACATTTCAAACATACAGTACTGCATTCTTCATGCACCACATGTGTTCCATTCATAGGATGCTTTATAGTACAATAAAACCTTGAAAAATTTGATGCATTTTCTAGACAACCTATTCAACTGTCATTGTCATTTGCGAGATCTTTGAAGAGTTAGAATATGTTTTCATTGGCTCCATTTTCAGAGGACAATATGATCCGTAATATTTTGGTCGTCATTCGATGTGAAGTGTTTATTTTGTCGTCGATCACATGGAAGCCAAACGAAGCGCATTAGGGTTGTCTGTTTAGACTGTGCCTCTCTGCTACTTTCCAACAACTTCCAGGTTTCATTCTGTAGTAAAGCAAGTTTCCTGTTGCAATTAAATTTTGTCATCGATCTGTTCCCTGGATTTTTAAAAGGAAAGGTTATCGGAACCAGTTCAATATGTCCGGGCTGTTTTTCTTTTTCCCCTTCACTCTCTACAACTGTTCAGTTCACATACAGTTACATATTGTAATATGCTTCAAGATTTGTTAAGTATTACACAATCCTGTAACTGTAGTTGTTTTTTTTAAATTTAATTTTACATGCTAGGGATTTGTTTAATAGTGCAAGATGTTTTTGCACCGCAGGCTGTTCAACAGTTGGAGGATGTTGACACACACGTTTTTCAATACACGTACGTTATTTATATGAAACCCTGTCACCATGCACATGTCCATATTTTACCGTTCTCAGGTTATAATACCCAACTTTGTTTATGTGAATTTATCTCTCAGTTTGTACATCTCTTTAATACCTGCCTTCAATCTACATTCATGTACCTTCCCTGATCTACCTATTACTACATGACTTGAATGACTTTATCACTAAGTCCCTCCTACATTGCACTTCCAGGACACCGCCCATTTACTCATCCTTCGGAATCTATCAGCTCATGTTTTTTTTCCTTTTTCTACAAACTATTTTTCATCCGAGAATTTATCACTTTGTATCCCATTTTGGTGATCATCTTTTTGGGTAGCTCAATTTTTGTTGACTTCAAACATCACATGAAGGTAGTAGATCTTGCATTTAAACACAGACCAAGGTTGTAGATACAAACAGTGTCGACAAAGTTATCATGGCTTAGCTCTCTTCTGTGCAATATCCTCTCCCAGTTTATAAAATACCTTGAATCTGTTGTATTATGTTACATACAGAAGGTGTAGGGCAAAATATTGCAATATCTGTATAAAAAAACACAGAAAAAAAGTGCTATATACTCAATTGATCTTTTATTAGCAAAAACTTCATATTCTGCTATAGAATTCAGCTGTAAAATCTAAGATGGTAATGAACTGATTACAGGTTGATATCTGTCTTTCGTTTAGCCTATATCGGTTTGGTTTTCTACAGACACGGATAGTTTCAGGGAACTATGCTGAAAAGAAACAGAATGCTTCTTTGTATTGATATTGCATTGAACTTGAACAGAGCATGAATAAGTGACTCACATGTAATGCATGTGACGGAGACAAATCCATTCAAACTTACTGTAGCATTTGACTTTTCTTTTGTATATAGAATCTAAATTTAATCACAAATAACTTGTTAAAGAAATAGTCCTTTTATTTTATTTCATTTCATGCTGTTCCTTATTTTTGTTCCCTCTTGGTTTATTTTGTTTGTATTGTGTTTTGAACTTGGATTGGAAAGGGGTCTCAAGGTTCATACTTCAGTGTTAAAGCTCGTTTTAAACATTAACCACACTTTAAACTCAATTAAATTATTTGGTTTTCCGAAGTACTGTAAGTGCTTAAAATATGACTTGTTATGTACTCTACTGCACATTCACGAAAAACACTTGTGCAGATAGACAGATTATTAGTGCGATAGAGGAAGTAGCTGGCTTTAGTAAAGACCCAGTGTAGTCTTCATATCAGTGGCGTATAAATTAGGATTTCTGCATTGTGAATATATATCAGTACTGCATAGTCTTGTACACATTAAAGCACTATTTTTGCATAATTCATTTGTAACATATATTTTTACAAATCAGAAAATGAGATTATTTCCATTTTAAACATAACCAGTTTATGATTGTAGTACATTTTAACTACTGTACATACCTCATCGCAAGGATTAAACATACTTTTGAACTGTCCTGTAAAGCATTTTGCAAGTTGGTGGAGTAGGGGTCTGATGTTTCAAAATGGTGTTTTGGTATGTACTGTCATTGGATTGGTTGGTTAACCAGTTAATGGAATGTCAGTGATTTTAAGGTGGAAACTTCAGTTAAGTTTTGTATGAAGTTTGGCATGATTTATGTAGAACATAAGACATTATAAGGTATTAGATTTACAGTAAGTTTTGGAAACTACCCATCAGATACATCAGAGGCTCATCAGTTTAAAGGAATAGAAGACTCGTCCCAAACCGGAGTGAACTTTCCGTTGCTTGCAAGTGAAGTTTTCTGCTTGTTGCTACAAATGCAGACAGTAATGAATTGTGATACCTTGTTATCTTTAGCTGGACCTGAGATGTCCATTGCTGTACAGTATGTACTGACTGTACACTAATGTCTAATTACCGAAGGTAGCAAGCTATGTGTGTATTTTCTGGGATCAATAGTGGTGTCTAACACTTCTGTTACACCTCATTCGAAACTAGGTCAGAATACCGGCATTAGACGTTTCTTTTTGCTGTATGTACTGACTGTACACTAGTGTAATAACCGAAGGTAGCAAGCTATGTGCGTATTTTCTGGGATCAATGGTGGTGTCTAACACTTCTGTTACACCTCATGTCAGATTACCGGCATTAGACGTTTCTTTTTGCGCGAGTCTTCACACCCTTAAAGTGATAGTAGTAGTCATGATAGACTTAGCACATGGACGAGGTGTAAGGTGAGCTCCCTTGAGCAACACAGTTAAGACTCTATAGGAAACCATCAATAGACTCTTATTGGTTTTCATAACCAATAGCACTAGTGTATGTTTATAAATGTCAAAGTTTAACTTGTCAAATTTCCCGACCTCGTCATCTTGGATTGTCGCCTTTCATGCGATCGTTATTAATATATAAAATTGCAATTTAATGAACTTTATATGATAGAATTATTATACCTGTAGATGTGGTAATTGATAATAAATAATAATAATAATAATAATAATAATAAATGAGACTTATAAAGCGCCAAATCAGTAAACAAAAGGTACTGCTCAAAGCGCTTTACAAAGAAAGTAAATTAATTTACAAAAGAACAAGTGAAAAAATGGGTCTTAAGCAGACTTTTGAAAGTAGAAAGTTTATAGCATGTTCGAATGTGATCTGGTAACTTGTTCCAGAGATAAGACCCAGAGTATTGGAAGCTTCTGTAACCATAGTTCTTCAATCATGGTTTTGGAACAGTTAAAAACAGTTTGTTGGAGGAACAAAGTGTGCGAGTTGGAGTATATGGCAAGAGAAGTTGTGACAGGTACACAGGCCGTTCAAGATGATGAGCACAGAAGGTGAGAAGTATTTTATACTGGATTCTGTAGCTGATAGGTAGCCAATGAAGTTCCTTCAGAAGTTGGGTGGTGCGGCACTTTCTTCCTTTCCTTTTCACAATACGGGCAGCGGTGTTTTGGATCTTTTGGAGTTTCTTGATGGTCGAATCAGGAAGGCCAAATAAAAGTGAATTAAGAAAATCAAGCTTTGATGTCACAAACGCAGGGACCAGTATCTCGCAAGTCTTATTATCGAGGTAATTCCTCATCAAACTGATTTTCCTAAGTTGCCAATTTGCAGAACGACAGAGATTAGTAACGTGATTTTCAAGTGACATGGTCTGGTCAAAATATGCACCAAGGTTTCTAACAGTTGAGGAGATATTAATAGAGTCTTTACCAACAGTAAGTGGTGGAAAATTAGGTGTAACTTCAGAGAAACGTGATCGAAAAACAATAAACTCTGTTTTATCACAGTTTAGTTTCAACTGATTAGTTGTAAGCCAAGCGTTTACAGCACTTATACAGGTTTCCATTTTATGAAAAGCATTTGGCACATCATCCTTATCGAAAGCAAGAAGTAATTGAGTATCATCCGCATAATGATGGAAATGAACACCATGGTGCCGAATAATATCACTCAACTCTGCAAGATATAAAGAAAAAAGAACAGGTCCAAGTACAGAGCCCTGTGGAACACCAGTAACTAATGGACGAGGAGATGAGAGAACATCTTCAAATAACCTGATAGCAAATAGTTTTGAACTGAGAAACTAATCAGATATTTCTGTCTTAAAAAAAGAAGCATATTCTAGATCTTGGGGGAAAAAAAAAAAAATTGGTTTCAATATAAACTAAGTAAAATCCTTTTATTAGTTTGAGAACGTATGACCTTTATAACGGTAGTTTTTTCTAGTATACATATATTTATATAGGCCTACACACACACACACCTAGATAGTTTCATATATATATATATATAACTATATATATGGAACAATCTAGGTATAACTGTTGTCATGCAGTGAGATATACAAACAGGGCACATGGTTTATACAAACGTAATTAAGTTTTGTTGGCCTAGCTACCGTGGTGCATATCATATAGTGTTATTACAGTATGTTTGTATATAGTCACTTACGTCATTTGACAAGATCATAACAAGGAACTAACAGATTCTATTAAATATTGTTATACTGTATGATTGTACAGTTGTGTTTGGTATACAGTACAGTACTATTACTGTGCCTTTTTCCCCCTGTCCAGTCCTCCATAGTCTAGTCTTTTTTCAGGTGTATTCACAGTTTATGCATTGAATATATACTGTATGCATCCTGATTGTCTTCAAATCCTGGATACTAGATAAAAAATGGGATATTTATTTCACGATTAGAATATTTTGTAGTGTCTGACATTGTTTGCCACACGAAAACGAAACTACTGATTATTTTTTTCTTAAAACTGTGATTATGCGGTTTGTCGATTTGATTGTGTGTCTGCTTAATTCTTCTTTGTGTTTCTCGTCCTCTTCACTCAAATGCGTTCCAATTTGGTCAATATCTGTACTAGCAATCGTATGAAATCTAAAGGGAAATGCTCTGGTAATTTATGCTCTTCATTATACAGATACCTTTCATTCAATTCAACCACTTCCCCATGATACAACGGTATGTATGTTTTTGAGGGGGCTCGGCAGCTGTTCTGAATAAGAAGGGACAACGTGTGCTATAAAATGGCCCTTACAGATAATATTCAACACCAAGCACCCTCCAATATGTAATTGTTGGACCTATATACAGTATATACCCATGCTCGCTGACTTGAAACACTTTTGTTGTGAATAATCAATTGTATTACATTCCCTCATTGTTTTAATAATTATGACTTAATTATTTTGTAAAGTTTTGTCTTTCAGCATATTTACTTCACTCCTTCATTGCCTGTTTCCTACAGTATACACACATATAGGCCTATGCACTCCAATCCACCGTACCTATAATAACCTATAATAACTGGTATCATTCTTGCACTAGCCGTGCCCCTCAAAGACCCTCCCTGTGTCATTGTAACCCTTGTCCAAGTTCCAAATCTACTATTCCAATGTGTATAACAACCATTTTTTGGGTCTGGATTTTCATCCATCTGGAGCAAACATAGCTCAGAGGTTTTTGTGGTTTTGTATGTAGCATGAATACTACGGTAAACTTGACTTGTCATTAAATTTAAACATACCCTCATCCCTCTGTCTATCTTGACATCTGCCTATTTAGGTTTCAGATCATCCAGATCAAAAGTTACCCGATTGTATCTGGTTTTATTTAGTTGAATTTAACGCAAAAGAGTTCACACCGTGAAGTAAAAACAAGTCATTAACCTTTAAAGCAGCATTTTGCTTCTTTTTCTATGATTTTTCTCAACCTCACTGACTCCACTATGCCATAACGACATACATAACTAGCTTATCTATTTATATTTTACTTCAAATGGTGGCATAAAAGTCGAAAAATTGCAACTTTCAACTTTGTTGTTCTCCAAGATATTTTCCGTTGGGAACCCAATAAACCTCGCCCATAATATGAATATTTAAACACTACGAACGTCATTGACAGATACGTAATATAACACCACGCTTGATTTGTGTACAGTCTATATGGCAGTTGTACCAGAGAGTTGCATAACAACTCCCTGGTTGTACCAACGCAAAGTCTTGAATCTATTTTATGCAACGGCTCATAACTAAACCTGCATCTCTGATTGGTTGAATTCAAACTAGTGGGTTTGGGAACTGAATGCGATTAATTTTGTATGTGGAATACTCGCCAATTAACGTTTTTGGCAGGGAAAAACTTGGCTAATATCTTAATTTGCTGTTTTGTGATTTGATGTATGTAAAAAACTCGATGGACATGTCAAAAAAGTAGAAAACGGCGACCAAACACAAAATGCTCATGAATAAACATACTATTCACTGATTGGTGGAATTCAAACTAGTGGATTTGGAGATATGAAAACTTTGTCGAGGACACTTTTACTCGTTATCGACATAAATCGTTAATTACTCGCTAATTAACGCTCTTGGCAGGGTGAAACTTGGATGGTATCTTAGTTTGCTGTTTTATGATTGATACATCTAAAAAAATCGACGCACATGTTAAAAAGGTGGAAAAAAGCGACCCAACGCAAAATGCTGCTTTAATACTTCAACCACCTAGCGATTACTCATATTATCTTTGACCAGTATTAAATTCTCCAGAAAAATTTCCTTCTTGGTCAACTTGGTGTACATTATTTAAAAGCAGATTTTTAGTCTTCATGCATTCAGCTGTGTTTGACATTGAAATTTGGGAAAGGAATTTAAAAGTGGGGAACGAATGTGATACGTATTATATTTTAAGCTATTATTATGTTATTTTCTCTTTTTTCTCTTGCAGGGAAACAAAGAGAAAGATTTCCACCAGTTCCATTACACCGCTTGGCCTGACCACGGTGTTCCCGATACTGTCTCCCCGATTTTAGAACTGATACAAAAAGCCAGGAAATTGCAACCTAACGAAAAGACGCCAATAATTGTACATTGCAGGTACAGTCTGATGCATATGTCATTGTTAATTGAGGCCCTGAGATCATTATTTTTTTGGTATCCAGTATTTAGCCCCATTATAAAGCATTTGATCTTAACAGTGTATGGAACCTTTTTCTCATGTTTTCTCCAAAATTTATTTCCCAGACCCCAAAGTATTGTCTACATAGACCCTAAACCTGGCTGCAAAAGACGTATAACTTTTTTTTAATAACTCTAAGGTTTCTACCGTAACTATAGAGATTATTGAAAAGTTGTATGTAAAGTTATGACAATGTTACAGCAGTATCCAGTTTTACCCCTCTTCCTCCTCTCCTGGCTCCACCCCCCCCCCCCCCCGTCTCATCTCCAGTGGTATTCTGGTCACACAGTAAACTGGTCAGTGCAGTATCACCTACCACTGTAACATATTAACATATTTAGTTCCAGAATTCGTGTAGAACCTGTACGTAGGCCTCGTCAAATCAAGTGCTAAAACTTCTAGTTTTCATACAATTTATTGAAGAACTGTACATATGTCTTCTAGACCATCTGTCCTATGCTAGATCTGAAACAGGCGACCAAGTCTTCCCTTCAGATGTGTACTAGAGACATCTATTCCATCGCCCTCCATCAGTGCAAGTTCTATGACCATATATGGAGACACCCACGCTGTATATAAATTATTCATAATTGAATAACTTGATTTGGCTGTATGGAACATATTTATGTTTGACGCTAGAAGAAGTTTCATTTTCATTGTCGCAGAATACAAAGGGTTACTTATTACCAATCTCTGCATTGTCTTCTTCCCTCCCCCCCACCCCCCAGTATTAGGTATATATACGCAAACAGTATTGTATTACATGGGTCAATGAATAGTACATCAGTACTGTACATCTGGTATGCTGTAGTGCAAAGCGTCTTGCATGATGTATGTTACATCATGAACCTTACAGGATATAAAAATACTTCCTACTAACGTTTCTCCACCCCATCTATCACATTTACTCAGTCTCTCCTCTCTGCAGGTTTTTTGTTTGGTATGTCAACTCTTTATGATAGATGAGACTTTCCTTTTGTGGGAAAAACTGTTTGTTGTTACTTGAACATGTTTGGCTGTAAATTTGTAGGTTGCCAATTAAAATAAAAAAGAAGAACAATATTTGTAACGGTGTTACAATATTTCCCTTGAATCTCGTCCACAGCTTGATTTGTTTGGGTTGTGATCCTCTGAACCTATATTTATAAAATAAATAAATACATGACTATGTTTCTTGCCCCTGTTTCCTTCCGTATAAAATGTTTCATTCAAATGCTGTATAATGCCTGCATACATTAGACATGTGGCTACAGCCATTTCTATTATATATAATCTGTAGTGGAGAACTGAATATCTGTTGTATATAAATGCGGTTTTGGGTTGACATGTATCCAGTTTCTAGTATTTAAAGTGCAAGATTTCAATGTGACTGCACTATAAAGCACACAACCTTATTTTGTCTCATCTGTTTCCTTGATAGCGCTGGATGTGGTAGGACTGGTACAATCATGGTGCTAGATTACGTCCGAGAACTCATTAAGCAAAAGGTGAGTTATAACATAAACCACTTACACAATGTACTCTGAGAGCACTCAACACACAAATTGTTTAAGAACAATAGTAACATGCATTAAGTGTGCACAAGAGGTGGCGGAGTGGGGGAGGGAGGTGGGGGGGGGGAGTGTGCCACGGCTCCCCTACTTTTAAAACACTTCATTCACATCTGGCCCTCCCATCAAGATTCAGATGACTATCTAGCATTAGTCAGGGGAAAGTTGGGAGTTTCTGATTATTTATAAAATTAGCCAGGGGGAAAGTTTGGAGTTTATGATTATTTATCAAATTAGTCAGGGGAAAGTTTGGAGTTCATGATGATTTAATAGCACATATCTTGCATTTAAAGTTACTTAATACAGTATATAGAAATATATTGTAATCTAAGTGTGACTAATAGAATGCACCATTTCACATTTTAAATATCAAGTTTCCTTTTTGCTGGAGGAGTACCACCAGGCTACCCCTACTATAGTAGCAGCTTCAATGACCCTAGTGCAGCCTCCCCTCCTCTATAAAATACTTTGCTTCTCAACCGTCCACACAAATTCAGCCCCCTACCTTAATCAGTTGGGGGAAATTTTGTATTTAGTCCCCTTCTCCCAACCCCCCCCCCCCCCTAAACCTTTGAAATCCTGTGCATCCCACTGTGTTACAAAACTAGTTTTGCCTTGATTCACCATAAACAAATATTGAAAGGTACTGCATCGATCAGCCTTTTTCCTGTTTTTCATAATTCATTAGTACAGCAGTTGTGACAATATAAACTTTTGTTCATCCTTTGTAATATTGAAGAAAGCTCTGCTCAACTTATAAAAAAAGAAGGACAGAAGTAAGATTAATATTTTCAATTTTTGCTCCATGAGTGTCTTAAGGCTCTTTTAAGTTGCCTAAGAAACAACAAAAATCTCATCCTAAAATAAAAAAAATTCAGGTTTTTGGTTCCTTGCTTTAGCAAAAGGAACCTATGCAGTCAGGTTGGCGTGTGTGTGTATGTATGTATGTATGTATGTATGTGTGTGTGTGTGTCTGTGACACTTGCTTGGGTACGCTCTATCTCAATAAGGGAATGTTGGATTGAGGCCAAACTTGGACTATAGATCCGCCATATGGAGAAGGTGTGCCCTATTGTTTCTGGTGCCGACAAAGGTCACCAAAGGTCAGTTATGGTCCAAAAACCGAAAATATTAAAACTGCAATAACTCCCAGTGCCAATGTGCGACAAGATTGATATTTTGGGACAAGTTGTGAACTGGTTAGGGGAGCATTTTCAAACTTAACGGTCATGTGATCCGAGGTCACCAAAGGTCAATTAATGATAAAAAACTAGTATTTTTGCGATAACTTGAGAACGAAATGTCCGTTAGGGTTGGGAGTTGCTTCAATGTTATCCAATTGTCGACCCGCATCTGGGTGACCCTTGACCTCAATTTGACCTCTGGTGACCTTTACATGTTTTTGGGGATTTTTACAGTTTTGATGCTATTTTCAGATGTCAAAGGTACCTTCTGATCATAAATGTCATCAGGTTGACCCCGTGTGACCTTTATGTGCAAAGTTATATGGGGTCAAAGTTTTTCGGTCAGAGTTAGGATGGTTGTACAGACTTGTCGTTTTGTTTTTTGGAATCAGGAGATTAAACTACATCTGAAACCAAGGTCAAAAGGTCAAAGGTCACATTAGAAAAAATGTGCTTATTTTGGGAGGAAACGAGCAAAAAAGAAAATGTTTGGTTTTGATGCTAGATTTGGATATCAAAGGTACCTTCCGATCAAAAATATCAATTGGTTGACACCCGTGTGACCTTCGTGTGCGAAGTTATACGAGGTCAAAGTTAATTTTCAGACATTTAATGCAACAACTCCCAGTTCCAAGGTGTGACATGGTTGATATTTTCAGACAAGTTGCAAATGGTATAGGGGAATATTTTCAAACTTAACGGTCATGTGATCCGAGGTCACCAAAGGTCAATTAATGTTAAAAAACTAGTATTTTGGGGGTAGCAAATGGGCAAAGAAAAAAATGTTTGAATTTGTATAGTTTGATGCTCTAATTTAGGTCTCATCAATCAAAAATGTCAATAAGTTGACCCAAGGTGACCTTTGTATGTTAAGTTATATGAGGTCAAAGTTAATTTTCAGACATTTAGTGTAATAACTCTCAGTACCAAGGTGTTACCCAGTTGATATTTTGAGACAAGTTGCAAATGGTATAGGGGAATATTTGCAAACTTAACGGTCATGTGATCCGAGGTCACCAAAGGTCAATTAATGATAAAAAACTAGTATTTTTGCGATAACTTGAAAACAATTTGTCTGTTAGGGTTGGGAGTTACTTCAATGTAATCCAATTGTCGACCCGCATCTGGGTGACCCTTGACCTCAATTTGACCTCTGGTGACCTTTTCGTGTTTTGTGGATTTTTACAGTTTCGATGCTATTTTCAGATGTTAAAAGTACCTTCTGATCATAAATGTCAATGGGTTGACCCCCGTGTGACCTTCGTGTGTGAAGTTATATGAGGTCAAAGTTAATTTTCAGACATTTAATGCAATAACTCCCAGTTCCAAGGTGTGACAAGCTTGATATTTTTGGAGTAGTTGCAAATGGTATAGGGGAATATTTTCCAACATAACGGTCATGTGATACAAGGTCACCAAAGGTCAATTAATGTTAAAACAAACTAGTATTTTTGCGATAACTTGAAAACAAATTGTCTGTTAGGGTTGGGAGTTGCTTCAATGTAATCCATTTGTCGACCCGCATCTGGGTGACCCCTTGACCTTAATTTGACCTCTGGTGACCTTTTCGTGTTTTGTGGATTTTTACAGTTTCGATGCTATTTTCAGATGTTAAAGGTACCTTCTGATCATAAATGTCAATGGGTTGACCCCCGTGTGACCTTCGTGTGCGAAGTTATATGACGTCAAAGTTAATTTTCACACATTTAATGCAATAACTCCCAGTGACAAGGTTGATTTTTTTGGACAAGTTGCAAATGGTATAGGGGAATATTTTCAAACTTAATGGTCATGTGATCCAACGTCACCAAAGGTCAGCTAATGTTAAAAAAGTAGTATTTTGGGGGGAGAAAATGGGCAAAGAAAAAATTGTTTGAATTTTGACAGTCAGGCTCTATTTAGGTCTCACCGATCAAAAATGTCAAATGGTTGACCTCCGGGTGACCTTTGTGTGTGAAGTTATGTATACAAGTTCAAAGTTAATTTTTTGACATTTAATGCAATTAAATCTCAATGCCAAGGTGTGACATGGTTGATATTTTGGGACAAGTTGTGAATGGGGTGGTGGAACATTTTGAAACTTAAAGGTCATGTCATCTGAGGTCACCAATGTTATCATATCTGTTGACACGCTTGTAGGTCTCTTATACTTCTTACATTTTCGACGCCATATTTAGATCTCAAAAGTGCCTTTTGATCAAAAATCTGATCATATTTTGGCTATAGTGTTGGTTACTTTATGGGAACATGTAGGACCACAATTACTTGGACTATTTGAGCCCAATCTTGCTTGATAATATTATGTGTATTGTCATATACCCCAAGCAAGGAACCACAGTGCCCTTGGGCTCTTGTTATTAATATACTGAAGCTGTTTTCATAAAAAATTTCACACGGTACATGGAATCGTTGGGTGTGGTCGTTATTAAGAAATGACCTATTGAAAGCCTCTTCCCCACTTTAACTTCTTTCTGTGTGGGGTAATACAGACGGACTCCTACGCCCTCCCTCCTACCTCCCTCCTTCATTTCTTAGAAGTTGTTTCACTTCAGTGAGGTTGTACAGATCCAAGTTGTAATAATTTCAGACTGTTTATAAAAATAAATTTCCTTTAAATAAGTTATGTTCAGTTGTATCTTCTGTGTATCTTCTGCTGTTAAAGCCCTGGATTTTTGTCCCTACTCTCTCTGTTAATTTCATCTCACAGTTTTCTTATATCTTTGTACTATCATTGAGAATACTTTGACAGGACCGTTATGTCAAATTGTGGAGAAAATACTGCTACAAATGAAACGATAAGTAAATTGCCGTAGACAATTGTTTATTTTTGTGCACTTGCTATTTAATACAGTTCACGTTTCTCTTTCATTGTTGCTCGTTCCTAGGTTGTTTAAAATGTTGAAAACATTTATCCAACTCTTTCACTTTCTCCTGTTTGTCCAGTTATCCATTTCTGTTTTAATCTGCCTGGTCAGATCGTCTTAGATTCCATTCGAATCTTCTCGTCTCTGTTTCACTAGGCATGTATTTTGGAGGATAAAAGGTTCCATAATTTGAGTATTGAATTTTAAATCCTTTTTCTTTTCTCTCCTCTTTTGATTTTTATATTCATAGGAAATTCCAGCCGATTTTTCTCTGTTTAACATAATCATGGATATGAGGAAACAAAGGCCAGCTATAGTTCAATCCAAGGTCAGCAATTGTTATTCGTCACATTTAAGGGTTAACCACGGTGGAAGAAGGGGAACATGTTTAGTTTACTCCCATTCTTCTCCTACCCTGTCTCGTATGTATAATACGCACTCCGGGCTATCATGCCTAAAAACCGGTAACATTCTTGCACTGCATGCCCCTCCATGAGCCTCTAGGGCCATCATCACCCTCTTCGTTTCGACTAGGAATCGTGACAAAATAGTGATTAATAATTTACTAAATTAGAAATAGCCAAATGGTTTGTAGACACATCTCTCGCTTAAACTGAGCGAATCAAATTAAAAAGTAAATATTAATTTGCTGGTCAGAAGGATCCAACTACTGAAACTCTAAATACAGACACGGTTCACATTTGGATCCCTTGGTTGGGAACCATGAACAGACATGGTTCACATGGGATCCCTTGGTTGGGAACCATGAACAGACATGGTTCACATGGGATCCCTTGGTTGGGAACCATGAACAGACGAGGTCTACATTGGGATCCCTTGGTTGGGAACCATGAACAGACGAGGTCTACATTGGGATCCCTTGGTTGGGAACCATGAGCAGACGAGGTTCTCATTATGCGTTGTGTGTTTTCCAGGGATTTGTAGTAACTATATTTATGATGGTGCTGGTGTTCCTATGAATATTTACACAACACGTTCGTGACCTTAATTAACTGAAGTAAGTGCAAGGGATTTGCTTTAGTTTATGACCTATTTTGGGAATATTTGCCAATGTGATGAAATTGCCATACTTGAAAGGTTGGTTTTATAAATCCATTGAATTGTTGAACTAATATGTCGTCATGTTGGTGAATGGAAGATAGTTCCCTCATATTTCAGATACAGTACAGTGAACTTCGGTCCATTGTGTGTACCGTAACTATCACCCAGTTTTGTAACATCATTACCCTATAATAACACAACTGATTGTTATTAGCAAGCTAAGGAGGCTATCATTGCCAGAGAAAGGGGTCTCTGCCATTTCTCCAGTCGCACTGAAATAGTCAATATACTGTCTGCGGCTCAGCCACTGTCCAACCCGCCGCCCCCTCCCCCAGATCTTTGTACTAGGAGGGGGGGGTTGTAAAATTGAGAAATTTTAAAGTGTAAAAACTGGCCCAGCATGACATTGGTCATTCACTATAGGTTATTCTGTCGTGTGTGTAATTTCCTTTTTTGGTGTTATACATTGAGAGTGCGATAACAGCGTGTGTATAGCTCTATTTCATGTACTTTTTCTATCATTTCGTTTCCAGGATCAATATGAATTCGTTCATAGAGCAGTGACAGATTTATTTAAGCAGGAACTATCCAGTCTAGGATTGGACTATGGGCACAACTATGTGAATGTACAGATCGGCGTTCCTCCAGCTGCTACAAAGGTGAGAAACTTGTTTCATGGATTAGCTGCAGGAGCGCTGCACAGCACATCCTTTACAGATTTGGGCACCTTCCTCGCTGTAAATAAAAGATCTCAACTCCCTGTTCGGCGATCACAAGCGCAGAGGTCTGATAGTGAGCATGTGTTAATTCGCAGAGGTGCAAAATCGATTAAGCTGATCCATAATGTGTCTCGAGGTTGGGATTCTGCTCATAGGCGTAGGAGCCTGATTTGATTTGGGGGGGCTGTAATGACTTGCCCGAAAAATATAACCAAAAGTTTTCGCGCGCTAAGCGCGCGTTCAACATCTTAATGTGCTATCATATAGCCATTCATCGGTTATTACATCACATGCCGATAACCAACGAACGCATATATGACATGCACAATAAGATGTTGAATGCGCGCGGAACGCGCGAAAAATTTTGGTTGTATTTTCCCTGTTATTACCATTCCATATTGGGTATAACTATTGGGGAAGTTGTTACAATAATAACGATAATAATAATTTCAGTTTAACCATTGAAAAACACATTGCAAATTATTATTCTTTCCGTAGGTGCCCGAAAAATTCTCAGCATATTGCCCGAATTTTCAAAAAAAAAATTGGAAAACACATTGCAAGTTATTCATCTTTCAGTAGGTGCCCGAAAAATTCTCAGCATATTGCCCGAATTTTCACCCCCCAAAAAATGAAAAACACATTGCAAATTATTCTTCTTTCAGTAGGTGCCGAAAAATTCTCAGCATATTGCCCGAATTTTCACCAAAAATTTTGTTTGGGGGGCTGCAGCCCCCCCAGCCCCCCCGCCTCCTACGCCTATGGTTCTGCTGTGCTTCAAATTCAGTTCCTTTTTCCTCCTTTTTCTTTCTTTTGTCCAGATCCAGCCCAGAATGCCTCCCGGTTTGCCACCGACATCTAACAAGCCGTCAGTTAGACCAAGTATGTAGAGTTATTCTTCCTTTCCCCTCAGTCTGAAGGTTGTTGAAGACAGCAGTTAAAGATAATAAAAAAGATATGGGAGAGGTGTTAGGCGTTTGGAGGAAGTAGCTTGAGTGTTGTAGATACATGTTCAGTGTTGTAATGTAGCATGCAACGATTGATTGATTGATTGACTGTTAGCAACCACATAGAATCACATTTAAGTTATGCCAGATTGAAAGATTTGTGAAATTGCAATGGCAGTAAGAAATACTGGATCCAAGCTGTCTGGTCATATTATTTAAGTTTTTCCTGTTGAACTAACCAACTAATTTGGTTTTAACGCTTCATTGGGTGTATTGACTTTGTCAATGGAGAGTGGTGGTTTTGAAGCGGGGATAACAGGGATAATGTCAACATATTAATTAATCGTCTGTATAATTTAACAATCCTGAATGATGATTCTCGCAGCACATGTTTTTCTGTTGGCATACTGCACAAATCACAGTGTGTTCGCCCACAAGACCACCTTGCAGAATTTTAAACCTTTTCCGGAGGTTTGCACTTTAGATTTGTCAAACCAACACAAACTGTACAGCACCAACTACACGCTGTCTCTAGGAATCTATATCCTTGATCCAGATACTCTGGATATGTTTCAGAAAAGTAAATTGAGGCCGGGGAGGGGTGGGATGTCCAAAAGGTCATTAATTGGTATCCCCTCGCCTTGTTAGCTGAGATAATTCATTGAATGAAAAAGCTGCAAGTGTGATTGCACTGAGAGCAGCTATTGATCAGCTCCAAATCATCATTAGATACATATCAAATCAATAAATAAAGAAAAGCTTCATCATTGACCAAACGCTCAGATTTTCACGGGAAGTGTAAGAGTCACCAGAATTCTGCTTTCTCCAATAAATATAATTGCACATAAGTTAAAAGTCTCTTTAGTTTAATACTTTAGTAGTCATTTATAATTTTAATACAAGCAAAATGGCCACAATTATTATTTTCATTATTATTATTATTTTTATGATGATAATTACCATTGTTACTATGTATTTGATAGAGCGCTCTACAAAAGATCACAACGCTTTACAGAAACAAATATAAACTACACAAAAGCAACATCAATCCTAAACACAAGCAAAAAATATCAACAATGCTGCGCTGTAAATCAATATGTTTTCATGAGACCCTTGAAGGGAATATATATATATATATATATATATAAATTATAAACAAGCGAATATTTTTAACAACGACATACTGTACAACGACATCTTGTACAATTGCCTGACGATGGAGTGGTGACCACTCTGATTATAGCAGTATGTCGTTGTTAAAAATATTCCCTTGTTTATCTTTTATATTATCAGTATGGATCACTACTATTTATATATATATATATATATATATATATATATATTTATATATATATATATATATATATATATATATATATAT
This sequence comes from Apostichopus japonicus, assembly GCF_037975245.1. Taxonomy (NCBI): domain Eukaryota; kingdom Metazoa; phylum Echinodermata; class Holothuroidea; order Aspidochirotida; family Stichopodidae; genus Apostichopus; species Apostichopus japonicus. The sequence goes on from NC_092580.1 coordinate 14,358,687, forward strand.
ATATATATATATATATATAAAACATCAGTGATATACATGTCATCATATATAGTAATATACATGATATGGGTGATACGATCATCAGTGTTTTACTGTACATGGTCTGGGGTTGTCTTCTCCTTCCTGCTCTGTGGATGATTCATGATAAGCAAAGAAAGGTTGCTGTAAGAAGTTGTTTCATTTTGTCTTCAGTCTCAGGTGATAGGGGCCAAGTGTCAACTGAAAAGCCAACACCCCCGGCAAAACCTGACACGACCGTATATGCAAACGCAGCTGATCTGCAGGCAATAGCAAATCCTCCTCCTACTCTGGGAGTCACAGCAGGCATACCAAGGCGAAGCAGTAGCCGTGATATCCAAGATTTAAATGATGTGCAACAGTCTTTAATTACCCAGGCTGCAAGAAAAAGTAGTAGTAGTAGTAGTAGTAGTGGTAGTGGTAGTAGTAGTAGTAGTAGGTCTGATCCTCCCAGGACTGCACTCAGGCCTAGGAAAACCCCTCCACCCAAGAAAAAAGAGAGGCATTCAGCCGGTAGCAGCCCTCCTCGACCTCCTTCCAGGCCCAAGGTTGTATCACATCCAGCACCGAAGAATGCCACACAGGCTGCTTCAACTCTTGATTCTAAGTATCCACCAGTGCACAAGCCAACCCCAAACCTTTCGTTTGATGCCATTAAACAAAATATAAGTGAGTCGTTAACCAGAGTGCCCAATGGCAAAGTCGTCACTCCTCCCCCTGGACGAGATAGACCCAATTACACACCACCTAAGCCACCGCCTGCAAAAGTAGCCAGTTCACCGTTGCCTGTCAATCAGGACGACTTGCAAAAAACTCGCAATAAACTGCAACGGACTAATGAATCCGACTATGAAGACATTGCTATCACCACTCCTCCTCCTGATCCAGGAAAGTCGCCAAAGTGTACAGTCAAGCCCCGGAATCCTCCGCCAGCCGGGAAGGCCTCGACGAGGCCTGCCAGTGATGGTAGTACAGGTTGGAAGGATAATACTGTGTATCAATCGGGAGTCGGCCTCACCAGTTCTGACAATAGCTTACCGGGTAACGCCAACACCGTGTATCAGTGCGTCGATCCAAAGGTACATCCACCGCCGAGAAAACCGCCACAGAGTCACAGTTACGAACCGGTCTTTGCACCGGTCGTACTGACTCAAAACCGACTCAGCAACCCGGTGGCACCCAGTACTAACAGTTCCTCAGATTATGACCTCGTCCAATTCACGGGTAATGGTCCCCACCCGCCGAAGCCCAGACCAAACGGTACAGCGTTGCCGGCAGCAGGAGGTAAGAGCACTTTTCATACACGGTGAATCACAACCACTCATCAAAAGTGGCCCATATTTCCATCAAGCACAATTCTATTCTGCCAGTGTTCTCATAAACCAAATAGTTTAGGCTACAACTTCATTCCACCTTTTTATACTTGTATCATCATCGAATGATTGTGACGTTGTCATTTAGATGTTTCATTTTGGGGGCACAGACGGCCGCAGCGGTCATCTTTTGAAGGTATGTCTCCTCGCATCAGGTCACCGTGGGATAGCCTTTGATTTACATGATCACAATCGGGTTTCTTTTGATCAACAAAAGATTGAGAGGAAGCATGAATGAAAGACAAAAACACAGCCAGTCCAGAGTTTGTTGTATACAGACTCTTCAAATTTCTTTTCAAAGTTAATTTCTGTTTACCACAACCCTCTACTCACAGTTTGTAAACAAGATTTTCTCATATTCAATTATTTCCAAAGTAACTGAGGTTTGGGAAAGTTTGATTAATATGGGTCCCTTCATATTTTCCTATATAGTCGATAAAATTTGACACAGTGGAGAAGTCAATGTTTTGTTGACACATATCATTAGCTACGGAAACAAAATTCCTGGTTAAAATGATCATGTACTGTTGTCCCATTGCATTGATAGGCATTGGGGACATTTCTGTATTTATTTTTTCTTTAAAACTGAATATAGCCTAGCATCATGTTTTGGGGTTTTGTTTGGGATTTTCCTTATCCCCCTTCATCTACTGTCTTTTTATTAATATTTTTGTGATTTTTGGAGGTTGTTGTTTTTTTTTCATTTGGAAACAGTCTTTCCTTTCATATTGTTTACTTTTTCAAAAATGGAAACTTTTTACTTTTTGAAAGTTGTTTCCATGCAAACATTTCAATACCCGAGTGGTATGAGTAGATACGTATAAACCTTTCGAAATATGCAAAGATCTTTCGCACAGCATCTCATTTGAGGGCAGTTGTCTTCTTACCATAATCGTTTGGCCAACATAATCTTATGGATTGTATATACTGTAGCATCCCATTTGCTTGATCGGCTAAAATTTGGATCCTATCAACAACAAAAATTGAGACTTATAAAACTTCCAGGATGATTTGAGCAAAACCACTTTACTTTTGATGTATGACAGATTATTAGCAATACATTTGGCAGTGCAGGTTACCTTTCAACAACATCAAATCGGTATCTATTCAGCATTGAGCTGTGAATTGGCCAGAAATTCAAGGTTTTTTGCACAGGCAACTGAGTGAGTGAGGCTCCCCAGAAGCTTCATACAAGAACAAAGGCACCCACCGGGAACCCATGGGGAAGTTTATCAGAGATATATAAAGACCTTTGTTTGGTAAATGTTCAGATGCCTACAGTAACCCATCTGACAGTCATGGTCCTTTATCTTCCATTCTATTGAATATCTAAATCCTGGATAAAATAAAGAACTGATTTCTGGGCCTTACAATCTTTTTAAACTTATTAAGGTTAGATGACTTTCGGCCCAAAAATGTCAATCTTGATATGTTGTAGACCGTCGAAAACACGCTGCTATCAGTCCAAGTTTTAACTGACATTGAGAAATGACCCCTTTAAAAGCAAGTGAGGTTTGTCAATGAAGGTGACTCATTTTTTAGTCTAATACAAATTTTTTTTTAATAGTCCAGTTCCTCTGATGCAACACAAAAACTCAATTGGGAATCTTATGGCCTCGAATCACATGTCGATAATGCGTCACAAGTGTTCCGAGGACAAACGGCGTTGGATGTCATGCTAGGATGTTCTGTTGTTTCATATGAAATTAAAAAGAACATGTTCTTGGTTGAGTAATTAGAATGTATGAAAACAATGGATCGAAAATAAATATTTTAGGCCTGCGCTTAGGGAGCCGACATCATCGTCATCAATTTAACCTTTATTGGAAAGGAACAGTCCAGAGATTAAACATATTTGAATTGTGCTTATCTTGAAAAAAACCTCAGTAGCTATTGAAGCAAATACTACCATGGAAAATGTCTCTCTTTCTCTTGGACTGTGCCATATCAAGATTAGAATTCGGCCTAAAACCATTCTTTGAACTGACATAAAAGTCACGATGATTTCTTTCATACCTGAGTCAAGCACTGATCACATTGCATGATTGCTGGGATGAGGCTGTACGGAACGTGCGCCCTCGTTTTTCACGTTGCTATGTCAACACCAAGACGATTGACCTCGAGATTGAAAACCAATCCGTTGAACTGCAGGTCAATAGGTTTTCAGGTATATTGTGTATAAAGCTCAGATGCGTCGGCATGGAACATTCGCCTTCTTTACATGCGAGGATAGCCGAAAAAAAAACTCCGACACCCGAAATGTGCGACCCCGAGATCATCAGAACTGTGCCGTTGAATGACGAGTGGAAAATTTTTTAGATCCCTTTGCAAGAATGGTCAAAGAGAGTTATGTTGGTATAATGTAAAGTGAAATATTTGAGCCACATCTTCTTCTCAGTGCAATTAAACCGCGTTCATGTACTCATCGGTCACTGTTTCATTATTTACTACATCCATTCAGTTTATTTCCATTTTTTGGACAGTTTGCAAACATTGAATCCATTCATTTGATTTTTTCTGTGCAATCATCATTCCAGAGCCGTCTTCTCATAGCTACCCAGTTATCACTCCTCTGTCACGTAGCAATGCCAGATCATCTCCACATAATAGCAATGCGGCTACAGTAACACCAGCAGCAGCACCACCCACTGCAATAAGCACCAGCAATTTCGGAAGTAGTCATGGTACTTCTCCTAGCAAACAACCAAACCACATTGAAGACATTCCCTCCGTCCCTGTAAGGACAGCGGATTCATATATAATAATAGACGAAGAACCTGCGGCTGGACATGGTCAGTATAAATGTGTAATCACAGCAGATATAAGTATACATGTGTAATCACATCATATTTAAGTACACATGTGTAATCATAGCAGATGTTAGTATACATGTGAAAACACAGCAGACTTATGGTTTGAACTCCCCTATATGGAGTAGATGAAACCTAGTGTTTTTAGTGGAGTTCATAGGTCGTGGGAGATAACAATTTGAAGTCACTATGTGCGTGATAACTCAAGAAGGAAACTTTGGAGGGTTCCCCATGATTCGTTGGTTCATACCGAGATGGTCTCCGTAACCACTCGTAACCACTTGTCCCCAACCTCAAAAAGTGTATTTTATGTGTACGGTTGAATCATTTTTTAATTTTACAGATGGTAGCCTATAAGCTTCAAAATTTGTCTATATATTGCTATTAATAATTGAAAAGCAAGTAAAGGTTTTTAAATGAGTTTAGGGTAAACTTTTATTGTTGATTTTGTATAAAGCAGGTCAATTTTTCTACCCCTCTTTGTTACATGGGTGAAAGCGAAAGGAGTGAGGCAAGCACTTGATTGAAAAGTCATTTGTGTATGGAAAAATAAGGAAGTATATACCAAACAAGAAATATTTTGGTCATATTGTTCAGCAAATTCACAAGGAATGTATGAAATTGCAAAAGCATCCACCAGGCCTTACTTTTGAGGGACACACATTGTTGTGTGTCGCATTCTATAGTTAATAATTCCAAAATTAGAAGAGCGAGATGTTTATAAGTGTGTAGATATATCAACAACCAAAAAAAAATATTAAAGTGAGAGAAATCCAGTTGTGTGTGAATGCTCCAAAAGCTTGTCACGATGATCCATCCAACACAACATTCTGCTTTAAGAATAAAAACAAAAAACTTTAAAACTGATAGAGTGGTTCTGATTCATTCATTTCACTCGGTTCACTTACCTGTCCAGTGTTTCTCTCAGTGCTCCATGCCATGCACACAGCTGTGTGCAGCTGTACATCTTACAGGTTTATATTGATAGTACTTGCTATGACTGAAAGTGACCAAGCAATCAGCTGAATGGTGTGTGTGTGCAAAAGGGGTTGGGGGGAGGGGTGGGGGAGGCAGGGATGGTCATGGTTTCCTACTGCCAACATCAGTCGGGGGAAATGGTTCTACATCCAGTCAGAATTCTATTACACCTATGGGTCTGCACCCCCACCCCCCTCCTATCTTTCAACCACACATAAAAGTTACATAGTATTTATTTGTGCAACCTTGCATTTAGACCTAATTTATATTGACCCCAATTTGATGGTTTGAAGATTCCTCAGAATGCATCAATTGTCATCTAAACTTCAAAAGTTTTATATCATTCAGTGTTCAAAATTTGGTGTAGTCTCTAACGATTTTTTGATTCTCATTGAAGTACTACAGTTTTCAAAACTGCTATGCATCTTAGCATTTGTGCAGCAATTTGCCCATATTGTATAGCTTCTTGCGGAAAAAAAAAAAAAAAATTCCCTGGGAAAATCACTTTAATAGTCAAAATCTATCCCTACCTTTAACGTTAGTATTGTGTGTCATTATTTTGTTAAAGTGCTTCCCTCTTTTATTTGTGATTGGTAATGATATGACGTTACCACGGCAATCATCAATCATCCTCGTCTTGGTCCTATTCACTGATTGGACTTTTGAGATTGATTTATTGCTTGTTATTGGATTTATTGCTCGTTATAAAAGATGGTACACTTTTAGGTCTTGCCATTTTTATCATGAAATATTGGATACATCATATAAGCGTTTGCATCCTCAAGTACCACTTTCGTTTTCAACCATTTTCTGGTTTTTATATTAAGACCATATACCCGTCACACATATAGACAGATGTTCATTTGCCGGTTTTTATATGGAGACCTTGTGGAGATACCCGCCATATATAAAGACAGCGGTTCCTTTCCTTTTTGGTAGCACTTTTTTATTTCATTTTGATATGTCAACTTAAAATTACTAAACATGCATGCAGTGGTCACGTTTGGGCACTTTTACTGTTCACTTGGGCTTATTTGTCTGTAAAATTCTTGTATAACTTTTGATGCTCTCCCATCCTCTGCCATACTTATAGGCATTCAAATCTTTACCTCTCTTTATACCACCAGTGATTTCCAAGTCATTCCATGTCTTTTACACACGTATCATTTGCTTCACGACCATATGAATTCGAATGCAAATGCATTCATTTTATTTCTGAACATTTGTAACGAGTTGTACCCATAGGATTATAATTATGCCCCACAAATTGTTTTTTTTTAAATAATCAATTATTATCGATTGAGCTTGGGAGAGGGAATTTTTATTGTTGTCATGACAATTTATACATTAGTACACACTTGTTCCTCTCCACTATCACCTTTTTTTTTCCTTTTTTTTTTTGGTTTCTTCCCGTTCTCAGATAAGTCTGGTCGAGACAAGCCTGCACAGTAAGTATAAAAGAAATACGACAATAATAATCAATGTTAGAATTTTTTTTTCTTCAAAAAAGAGCAAAAACACTGAAAAGTTTTAGCATATTCGGCTTGATGATGATAATAAGATTTGGTCAAGCCATCAAGCCCGGTATTTGTCTCCAATTGACATGTTGTACATTCACATCTACCTAACCTGCAAAACTTGGTGACATTCTAGCATTGGGCCCGCTGTATTGGGCCGGCTGTATTGGGCCCACTGCATTGGGCCCGCTGTTTATAATCTGTGTTATGCTGATCTGTTGCCTAGCAAATCAGTGCATTGTGGGATAGTACGTATACATCACTGCCGTTTATTTGCATGTGCCAGGTGTCGTCAATTTATATTCGCAAATGGATTAATGATCGGTGGACATGTAATAAGCCAGAAACTTGTTTTTTTATCTCTTCTTTCGTTGTATAAAATCGCCATAATGCAGAGTGTTGCACGTTGCTCCACATTATTGCAATTCACTGGCTGTGAGCAGAGCTCTAAATATACGGCTCTGGCTGTGAGTGATTGTCTTCAGCCCCATTTCAATCCCATGTCTCGTTCAATTTTGTGATCTCTTTAACAGGCCATCTGAAAAGGCAAAAGGGACTCTTAGAGTCATACAGAAACTGCAGAATACAAAGGTAAGTCGGCAGTGAAGTAAATCTGTCTGATGTCTTATTGTTGGAATTATGTATTTATGTGTCAATCATTTTTAAGAATGTGCAACCGGGTACCATCAAGCTGAAGTGTCCAAGGTGCAGACTCCCTCCTGGTCATGAGAGGTGGGCTTTTTTTAATCCCAAGTGCCAATTGCTCCACTTGAGTCAAAACCCCAAGACCACTGTCTAAATCACTGAGCTGATGGCAACCTATACCCCACTTTCACCCTCTTGTTCCCCCTCTTGTTGTCCTCTTGTTCCCCTCTTGTTGCCCTCTGAAGCTGATACCGATCATGATCACATACACTTCTGACTTCAACTGGTCGAAATGTTTCGGCAGACAATTCCAAGCTCTTGCCCTTTATACTCATCTTGGTAACCATGGCAATTTTTTACGGACTTTTTTCTCTGGTTGTCCCTCAGACAACCAGGCCTTGCCAATTTGGTTGTCCTGAGAAACAAAAATGTAGCAACAGTAGAAACAAAGAATGACCAATATGTAACCTGTAGATCTATAGGGTTGATGGATAGAAGACTAGCTTTGAGCAAGTAAAAATCCCTTTTTGGGTGGATCACTATTTTGTTTGATTTCAGTATCTCCAAAGTGACAGAAGGAGATACCAATTTTTGCACTTGAACTATTTGGGTGTATTTTTAGTTACAATGCGATCTGAACTTGATGTAAATGACTGGTCGTCCACCGGTCGACCTCCAATCATTTCATCTGCTTGGCTGTATTTTGTTGGTCACAATGCATTGCCAGCCGACCTCCAAAGCATAGCAGATATTTGGTCGTCTAGGACGACCAAATGACCCATTAAAAATTTTCTTGTAGTTCCCTATTAATAATCATTGAAGATGAATTTTTTTCCAGTATAAACAAATGTTAAGCCATCAATGTTTTATGGTTTTTTGTCCTGTGCATTTTTCATAACATTTCTCAATTAATTTTGACACATTTTCTGTATTCACTCTTTGTGATATTGTGAAAGTTTACTCTGGACATGAGAAGCTGGACAGAATATTCAGAAGGCTTGCTTCAATTTATAATCCACATATGTCTGCTAAGGGTCCTTAAAACTGACCATTACATACTGTTCTTGCTTGTAATCATTGTCCTCTTTATATTTGCTACTTTCTGTTTTGAAAAGGAAGACAGACTGTGTAAAATGTGTTTTGTACTTTCAACTGCCTTTTGTCGTGTTTAATAACTTGAACACTGCTCATACTGGCTGCCATTACTAAAGATTGCGTTGACTGGGTATCAGTGTGCATACAGGACAGAGTTATTCCTCTAAATGTTTGTTTTGATTATAATTTTTTTTTGTTATAATGATGACCAGGGTTGTCACCAGACCATTTTTAGAGCCGGGTAATTTGTGACAGTGATCCGCGGGGTTAATTACAGTCAAGCTGCGTTTTGCACTGAATCGCGCTAATCTTTAACAAGTTACTTATTGGCGGTACTGTAGGCTAATTTGTGCCGGGTGGTAAAGCTGAAATTGACCTTGAGTACCGGGCGGAAATTTTGAGAGCTGGGTAGCACCGCCCGGCGCCGCCCGGCGTGGTGACAACCCTGATGATGACACACCTTTGGTTTCATCTAACCGTGATGTCTTTCTATTTTCAGGGCACCTTGCAGAATTTGTTTTCCCCGTCAGACGATGCCAGCAACCAGGCCGGTAATTACTTTTATTTTCGTTCTGATCATGTGGGGGCAGCAAACCCAAACCACCGTTTCATTTGTCTCTGCGATAGAGATATTAACTGTCTTGAAACTTCTTCCCCAAACAGCTAAACAAAAATAATCTTATCTAATTTCGGAGATATAGCAGGTTTAATCTTTCCTTTACACACACAAGGCTGAAGGACTAAAAACATGACCTCATTCAGCCTCATGTGCTTCCAACTGTTTTGATATTTTTTGTTATTTATTACACTGTTTATGCATGTTACATATTATCACAAAATTAAAAGAAAAATTCATATAGTCTCGATACAAAAAGCGTCCAGGATACGGTTTTCATTAGAAGAGTCCCACGACAAACCTCTTTCACTTTCCAATCAAAGCTGCCAGCTGTGATACAAATTCTACCCGAAAAATCTAAAAGTAACAGAAATACTGTATATGCAATGCCCAGAGTGATGAGGTTGAAAGCTTAAAAGCTTGTTGTATGGATAATATCGGGGTGTGTTATATAAGTTTCCATTGTCACAACACAAGGTTCCCACCTGTCAACATGATGCTGCTAAACATGTTTTGTTTTTTCTCCTTCCTTTATGTTAAATTATTTATGCTGTTGATGTCAAGGTTGACTTCAATGCCACATCTTCATTACCACAACAATTTCTTTTTGCCTTTTCAGTTCCCAAACCAGCACCTCCACATACAAACAGTCCCATGGGTAAATTTTTAAAATTTGTTCTCTCTTTTTTTTTTTTTGGAATAACTTTGTGGCAGACAATTTTGTTTGAAGAAAGGGTAACCTAGTGCTCTTATTATTGTATTATGTTAGCTATATTTAGGTATCTATATACATTTAGATTAGACATACTGTTAGTTTGAGACATAACAACATTTTTATAGGATATTAAAACTTTTATTAGTATTCCTGCAGTGACCTTTTCTATACCTATAAAAGTGTGATAATCAGTGTGATTACTTTGTCCCCCACATTCAGTCAGATTGTTAGACTTTGAACTCAGGCTGTCGTGAAAACTTGACTTAAAGAGTTTGACAGGAAAATGGCACTTAAAATATAGACCGAGATTATTGGAGTATTATTTTCTGGTACAGATCCATAGAACTGCATTTCCAGCATTGTGGTTGTCACTGGTCTCTGTGCAAATGCTCTACAAACAACAACCTACAAAGTGGAAGAAAAGGAAAGTTTGGGGGAGGGGGGATGGTGGTGTTGAGGTAGGGGTTGGGGGAGGGTGAAGGGGGAGAGCAGGGAGGTTAAAGATGAAATTTTCCTTTGATTTTGAAAGAACTTTGTGTTACATTATGAATGTTAGTTGACGTCTTTCTTATGGTTACGTCCATACAACTCATAATAGGCAAGCTTTTCCTTCTTTATTTTATTTTTTTAAATATTTTTTGTCAAAAGGATAAAGCAAAGAGATCTAGCAGTCACAAAAACCTGCTTAGCACACAATGTGAATCTAAAATAGTTGGTCTGGATGCTTAACCAGATTTCATAACTGATTTTTCTGAATTGTGTTTCGATTTACAGCTTTCCCGCATCGCATCCCCAAGCCCGCTGGACCAAGACAAAAGCCGGCCAATTCGCGTAAACCAGCTCAGGTTGGCAGAGGACAAATTGGAGTCATACCAATGAACTAAATGTTTTAAGGAAATCATTTTTTTTTTTAACTGTTGTAAGAAATTGCAGCACAATCCTAAAATTGTAAAAGTTGTGGATTTTTTCTTACTTATTGGCTATACTGTATCGGTCAGAAATTGGGATATTTCTTTTCAAACCATTTGTTTTTACAGTGCTTGAGGCGGAGATGTTTTATATACCTCATTGAAGTTAAGTGTATTGTTACCTACAGGAAGTACTATGAAATATGCAGAGAGACTTAGACATCTACAGAACAAGAGATGGTTTGATATTCTCAAACAAATATGGAAAAGACGTAGGAAAACCGCGAGTAAATTTTTGGAATAAAACCGTCGTAGAGTACGAACCTTTTGAGTGGGTTAGCTCAACGGTGCAAAGGATGGAACCTTGGCAAAGAAGTTGTTGTTTTGGGAGGGAGAGGTGAGGTGGGTGGGGAGAGGTTGAGGAGGGTAGGGACCCTCCTCTTGATCCACCCGGAATACAAAAGACATGCAGACTCTCCCTGTCACACGACTATGTCAACGTAGAACCAGCTGTAGATGAATTTTAAGAGGTCACGCCATCAATAACAACCACCATGAATCAGTATTTCAGTCTTAACAGTCAGAGGAATTTGAAAAGAGAATGATGTTATGCAGTCAGACAGACCTTGAAATTCAGCTGGGCTAAACCTCCTGGAAAAGGACATGTTTTAAAGATTTATAGAACACTAAAGTCAATCGAAAGAAATTGCTGAAGGTCGGATATGTAAAATAAAATGAATACAATGTCATTTTTACAGCTGGTCAAATCAAGGCTTATGTTATGTAAGGCTGTGTTAGCGATTGGTTCTTGTGGGGTTTTTTGGGGTTGGGGGAGGGGGTGTAATATTTACTATTCAACTTAAGTTTATGGTACTGAAACCCCTAGTTTAACATTGGTATTGCTAAAAATTGTTGTATGGGCATTTTTTAGTGTCTCTATGTGCCTTTCTTACAAAACATGATCATGCATCTTCTCAGGGCTATTAATGGTATGGCAATATTCAAAATACAACCTTAGAACAACTCTCTTGGTGTGTTACCAGTACTGTGTGGGGAAAAAAAAACTTTTCATACATCTCGTGAGTGATTAGTATCATAAACCATATGTTTGCATCGAGTTGGTACATTTTTTTTAATATTAACATTCCATAGCACTGCAATTCATTACCAAGAGTACAGTCGGGTGTCATTTCAAATTATGCAAAAGGGAATGTTCAGAATATTTCTGTTTCAATGAATTTCAATGAATTAAACATTTAGAATCAACGATGAGTGCCTTCTGGCAAAAAATATTGAATACATTTGTTTTTTATTTTTCTCAATCAGTAGTTGTTAGCTTAGTAATTTGAAGACTACATTCAATTCTATTTTCGAGCTTTATTCAAAGTTGCCCTGTCCTGTGGGAAACTGATGACCAAATACAAAGCACTGGATTCATAAAGAGCATTGAAAACACTGGTGAATGCAAAAGGCTTGACTATGGTTTAGGTATTTGAATACCAGATTGAAAGCATATTCATCTAATTAAGAAGATAATTTAAATAACATTCCTTGGGTAGCTCACTCTCTGGAAACGAGATTATCAAAATTTTGTCGTGCTTTCATGTACAATTTAGTGTTGTTCTTACTAGGAACTCCAGTTCGAAGGAAGGTCCATGTAAGAACGTTGTGATATGTAGCCTGTGACTGTTGTTGCTGTTGGGACTAACTGGTAGTGAATTAAGTGAATTAAATCATGCGCAAAGTAAGAACAAAGAGCACAAAAATTCTTTTGTTTGATTAGCAATCTTGATAGAAATAAGAGGGTAATCATGGGCCTTAGTACAACACAAAGGCTACACACACCCTGCCATCCGGTCTTTTCCTCATTGCTGTGGTGTCTTTCTCAAGCAAAGGCTTTATGAGTACTCAGTAGTGAAAATGCCCATGAGGGACTTTAGTAAGATTTTTGTTGAGGGGGTGGGACGGGGAGGGGGAGGGGAGGGAGGGGAGGTTACCATATCCCAATGACCTCAAAGAGAAAAGAAGACAGTACAACAAACTTGTGTCAGCAAAGTTCCTAAGTTTGCTCAAGGTCTGTGTTAAGAGACTAACTGCACAGTATGCTATATAGGGTAGTATTTTACAACACTGGGTCTTTTTGTAATTTAGTTTAACTTCAGCATCATTATTATTATATTATTATTTTCATTTCTGCTACACTGTGGTGTAAAAAAGTCTATTTCTGTTAATAATATAATATTGTATCTTGCGTGTTTGTGCTGCTGGACAGTACAGCAATGTCAATGACTACAATTGCCATAGAATATTTATATGAAAATAATATATTGTGATATATTACATATTTGTCATGTGTCAGTGATTGTGACTGGGTCATGAATATTCATGCTGAGAAATAGTACACGGCCGGTCGGGACAAGTTTCTGATGCTACTGTCCTCACATATCATGCTTCAAGTCACTCAAACCGACAGTACGAACAGTTCCTAACCTTTATCAGTTATAAACCTGATATTCATACTGCTCATACTGTCTGTGCGAGTGCTTTGAAGCAGGACATGTATAGTACAGACAAAGCTGTCCCAACTGTGTGTACTTTAACAGCATTCTAATGAAACACTGCAGTATTTATGGAGCAACCGATGGTAAGAGGGAATTGGTGCTGCTGTTGTAAAAATGAAATGCTACCAACTGTTTGAAGTGTGATAGGAATGCACTGATTGTGTTTTATTTTATAAGCGTTAACAAATATAAAAGTTATATTTTATTTATTATATCGGGGGGGGGGGGGGGAGGAAGAACAAACTACATGGTTATGACGTGTTTGTATGCACCCTTTCGTCATTTGAAGTTATCGTAACATTTCATCAACAATGAAGGGAGAAATGGATTTTCTGATTCCTCATTAGTTCATAGGTTGCTGTAATTGAAAGTTTCAGATTGTTTGACTATGAATATGAATTCATAAATAGTCATTAGTACTTGTGATTTCAAACAAAATTTAATATCTTTCTGACATGTAAATTTCTTTCTGTTACAAGTGAGATAGTTTCCTACATTTGTTGTTAACTTTCTTTTCTGTAAATTTGAATTTGACATACAAACTTTTTAAGTGGTTTGTCTAAATATAAATTGAACTTTGTTCAAGGAAGGTGCATCGAAAAAATCATACTCTATTAAACGTTTATCCACCAGCCTTTCATATAATTAACATGTACATTTTGTAATTCATAAAAGCAAACGAGAGTGAAGACACAAGAGCTAACTTGTTAGTTTATCAATCAGTACTAAAAGGCTATTAAACTGGATCGTTTACGTTTTGACATATATGCAAATGCTAAAATGCTTCCAGCTGTATCTATGTAACAGAAATAGGAAGCTGATGTGAGCTAGACAGCATTGTATTTAATAAAACAAGTCTGAAAATTCTGCGATAACTTTTAATGATATCAGATCATAAACTTTTGAAAAGCATATACTATTTACTGTTTTGCAAATTAAATAGAATGCATTTGTATGACAATGTCCTTTTTAGTTTCTGCATTATGGTTTATTATCATGATCCTCTCTTAAGTTACATCTCCCATACAGTTAATATATTCACTTGCCTCTGCTATTTTGATTTGGATTAATTTGTTTGAATTAGATTAATACCTACTGTAAGTGGTGTTTGCATTGAACATAATTCTCTCAGACATATTTAGATGTATTGAAACTCTTTGTTTATACTCAGTTCATTGATAAATGTCACCTGTACACACTGCATAATTTATTTCCAACTTTCTTGGGGTTTTTTGTTGTCCATTATGCGTATCATTTGACCTCATGAAGTTCTAAGTTAAACTTGACATTATTCTCAAGCATAAGGATAATATTTGAATACTGCTTTGTCGAGGGTAATACCGGTTACACGATTTGTAATAAATTCCAAGTTGTGAGCCATTTTAAATTGAGTCATTGAACCTCAAACCCTTTTGACTTTTTCCACAGATTAAAGGGAAATGGAAACAGTAAAAGCAGTTGGGTGTTTTTTATCCAAAACTTGATGTTACAGGAAAAGGGGACTATTTCTCCTTTGAATCAATAAAGAATAAAGATTTTAGTGGAAGGCGGGTGTAATATATCGTAATTTGGCATTTTCAATCAATCAAGGATTCAAAAGTTATCATTTTGTATTAACCACGAATCATGTAAATAACTATAATATTGTAATATTGAGAAATATTTTAATGTCGTTTTCACATGTTGCCTTCGATGTGCATTGCTTGCTTGAATTACTGTTTTTTTTCTCTATCTTTCTAGTTTTCCCAGAACTTTCACTGTTGCATGTATAATGCAAGCTCAATTAAAAGAGTTTTACTCACTTTTCTGGTACTTGCTGTGTTAGTCTGTATACATAAATTTTGATTTTTAATTCTTATCTTATTTGGAAATAAAAATTAAAAACACTTCCTAGCCTGAAAATAATCAGCTACAGATGCCAGTGAAAGATTGAATCCTTTGAATCAGTGACTTAAATGTTAATAATATTGCTTTGTCCTGCTCTTCTTCTTTGTATTTTTTTAAGGGATGGGTTTGTCATCTTAAATGTGAATATCGTAATCATAGCTTCTTCCTTTTTCAAATGGAGAATTATAGGACTGTGTCCTATTGAAACTCTTTGTACACAGAGAAACAGAGCAAAAAATAATTACTTCAGTTTTATTATAGTAGTCATTGTTGTCCCATCTTTTCGGTTTTTAATTATTTTTCTTCAATATAACAAGGGATGGGGGTGGGGAGTGAGCAAAAATCCTTGCAAAACCACTGTGCAGTACTTTGGAAATATTGTATCATACCGGAACCAGATGCGAGTGTAGATTAAATGATTTGCGGTATCAGAAATATGAGAAGAAAAGCTTTTAGCCATTGCAAAAAGGTTCTCATTTCAAGAACCATATTAAGTGGTTTCTTGACTTCCTTAGTTTGCAAACTCTAATATCCAATTGAATCCTCCTCCTACCCGCCCCCCTCCCTTCCCCTCTTCAAAACTGCCAAAAAGAGTTGATTTAAAGCTGCTTTCCCTGATCTGGCATACAGTATAGTGTCTGCAATACCTCCTCCATGGAAGCAACCAGGGGAAATCTACTAGCTCACTAACAGGGTTAGTTCTCCTTTAATATTCAGCTGCTGTAACTGTTGCTGATCTTGTTTGTCTTTTCACTTTCTTGAGAAGTCCACCACGGATAGTTCTAATCATTCTCAATGGATTTCATCATCCATCTGGTGTTGAGCTTCTCTCAAAGGGAGGACCAAACTCTTCCATGGTCTTCACCACAAGATTTAGGAAATCAAAGAACGAGCTCACAGCTGTCCGAAGAAATCTAGCTTCTGTTGCTGTAAAATGCCTGAATGAGAAGGCGGGAGGAGAACAAGATTCAATATGTGCAACAGTTTGTATTCCACTCACGTAGTATGTGTGCATACCCTTTAGTACAACATCGTTACAAGCATATCAAATTATATGGCAGGTAAACAGTTTATGACTAGACTTACAAAAAAAACACTGAATAATATAAGGGCCATGAATGAATTAATTTCAATGTATACCTCTGTGTAGACGAGATAAAGCAAAAACTTGGCACCGTAAAATGCAATCAACATTTTCCCAGTCAAAGTACAAAACATGAAATTTAAAAAAAAAATTCTTATAGTAGAAGAATGGCAGATTATTTCTATAAAATTCTTCTACTCACACATTCAAAATGTTATCTGAAACTGTCAGCTCCTTTGACATTTGATCTTTCCTTGGTTCTCTGCTGATGTCCACTCTCAAACTATTGTACGCTATATCAGCTTCCTTAGCAGATGGGAAGGGAATCTGGATTTCACTGTGGAGAGTTAATATTAATGGCAAACATTTAGAATATAGTTGTTGAAATAATTGCTACCATACACAACACTACATCTAGCTTATTGCAAAATAGTAAAGACATGATAACATGACATAAATAATGGCATTTGGTAGTGTTTACACCAGTCCAAAATTGGGAACCGGGTACCCGAGAGCTGTTACCCGTCAGGTGTCCGGGTACCCGGAAAAAATTGTTTACCTTGTGTATCACAATTTTCAAGAAATTACATATTGGATGCTATACTAAATTTATTCTCCACTGACAATGTTTGCATGTTCAAATAGGTTTAAGATAAGGTATATAACCTTCCTCAAATAATTTCTATCTGCTTATGTTTCTTTCATTAACTTTTTGTCCACCAGATACCACTAAAACTATAAATTCGTAGAACATACACTATAAGAGGTCAGTTTGTTGTCAAATTAGCAGGCTTGGGGTAATCGTAATCAGTAATCGATTACAATCGATTACATTTTTTGAAGTAATCGTAATCATAATCGATTACTTTTGTGAAAATTACAAAGTAATCGTAATCGATTACAAGGGCAAAGTAATCGTAATCGTATTACATTTATGATTACAGTGAAATTTGAATGAGAAGGGCAAAATTAGTAGAAATGATTAAAACTAATTCTTACTATTGGCTTTTAGTGTAACCAAAGAAGTGTTCCTGCTTCTAGAATTCTCTAGCACAATAAACTTATTCAGAAATTTGCCTACATTCCATTGTCCAATAACCCATCCAACTTTGCACCATTTACAGCTCTTTAATTAATGTAATTAACCTTGTTGCTGAAAAAATCACTGCAAATTAAGTATTTTGGTGGATCAGAATTTGCTTTACCAGAGTTGACCACTTTTTGATGAAAATAATTTACTTTTACTTTGGCCTTCCATGTCCCATGTACTGTGGAATGCCCCATTTCAAAGCTGTTTAGTTTTATTTTGGTGTTATAATGTAAAAGAGTTTTTAGTTTTGCTGCTGTGCAGAAATTATTAGTTTACAAAATATAGTGTTGCATGAAAATCTTCATTTGTTTTACTTTAGTATTTGTCTGTTTACTCTTTGTCTGTTTAAATTGTATTTTTTACTGGACTTATGGGTTACACATCTTAAACGTGTTAAGGCATATTTTATGTGTAATGCCTGGTAGGAATTGTAGATATACTTCCACAATTTTGTCCGTATATACTGTAAATGCCCTTCCTTTGCCCTATTCCATTGCCCTATTTCCCGGCAGAGAGTTATATTAAACAGATATGCAGAGGATTGTGCAAGTAACCACAATGTAATCGTGATTGTAATCACGATTACATTACAATGTAATCGTAATCGATTACTTCAACTTTAGGCTGTAAATCGTAATCGTACATTCTCAAGTAATCGTAATCGTAATTGATTACATTCAGATGTAATCGCCCCAAGCCTGTCCTGCAAATTAGCCACTTTGCACCCAAGATGGTATACTAATGGACATCCAGAAACCACCATATTTAGATTATCGTGTTTTAGGAACATTTATTGCAGGACAAGTTTAAATCAGTGTACCAAAGTGAGATTAACAAGGGATATTGAAATTTAAAATACTGTAGGATAAGAAGGAACCACTAACCTGTCTGAAGTGCATTGCAGAATTACTACAAACAGCAAGACATATCCGTCATAGCTTTGTGAGCCTCAGGTAAGCCTTAGCCTAACACTTTGACAGTGTCTATGTTAGCCTAAATCTATAGAGTTGTCAGAACATCGTACGTTATGCTTGGGAGGCTTGGTCTAACTTTAACTGATCTAGGCCTAGAACAATTTATAACTGAAAAAATCATCAAAGCGTTTCTTTCATCAAAAATGAGTTCTGTGTGTAATATACTCAAGTTAATACCAGGCGTGTCTTTCTTCTTTCGGAGACATTGCAGGTCAGTACAGATTTGCCCGTATCAATTCCGTACTTTAATTTCTCGCGAAACCAGTACCCCCGTGACGACACGCTGTATGCACCAAAGGATACTGAGAACTTTCTTGGTGGATTTTGAAGAGATGATTATTTGGCAGCAGGGATCTGTTTCTCAGCGGTAAGTTTTTAGCCTTGCTGTTTGCCAAGTGCCTAACTCACTTGCATATTTATCTAGCAATTGTAACATTACTAGAACGATGAACCTGTTGATTTCTGGCTGAGGTTAGTTCCAAGGTGTTTTGACAACACAGCTAGTTGACCTCTAACGTCACTTCCGTTTCGGATTCGCTGATCGTATTATGGAGTTTTGGGATGTGTTGGGGATAGAGATGAAGTTGTTAGTTACTTTTAGAGCATTTTTAAAACGAAATGCATAAAATCAAGTCAAGAAATGATGGAAACGAAACACTGAGTTTGCGGTACTAACTGTTTGCATCACTAAGGTAAGCGAAACCCTCAGATCTAGGCCCTAGGTAAAGTTGGTACACGAAACACTCAGTTTGCTGTAACAGGTGTTTGAATCACTGTTTCTGTGATGCTGTAATTGAAACACCCTGCATGGCATTCCAAGTGTTTGAATCACTTTGTCCTGGTACAGTAATATAAGTGAAACCCTCAGAATGCAATACCAAGTTTTGTTGTCGAAACACCTTGAAACTAGCCTCAACTACTGTATAGCTGTGTTGTCGAAACACCTTGACACTAATCTCAGTGAAACCCTCAGAATGCAATACCAAGTTTTGTTGTCGAAACACCTTGACACTAGCCTAAACTGGCTATGTTGTCGAAACACCTTGACACTAATCTCAGTGGAACCCTCAGAAAGCAATACCAAGTTCTGTTGTCGAAACACCTTGAAACTAGTCTCAACTAGCTGTGTTGTCGAAACACCTTGACACATACAGTATCTCAGTGGAACCCTCAGAATGCAATACCAAGTTTTGTTGTCGAAACACCTTGAAACTAGTCTCAACTAGCTAGTGTTGTCGAAACACCTTGAAACTAACCTCAACTAGCTGTGTTGTCGAAACACCTTGACACTAATCACAGTGGAACCCTCAGAAAGCAATACCAAGTTTTGTTTTGGAAACACCTTGAAACTAGTCTCAACTAGGCTACTAGCTGCGTTGTAAAAACACCTTGACACTAATCTCAGTGAAACCCTCAGAATGCAAGTCTTGTAATCGAAACACCTTGACACTAGCCACAACTAGCTGTGTTGTCGAAACACGTTGACACATATCTCAGTGGAACCCTCAGAATGCATTACCAAGTTTTGTTGTTGAAACACCTTGACACTAGTCTCAACTAGCTGTGTTGTCGAAACACCTTGACACTAATCACAGTGGAACCCTCAGAAAGCAATACCAAGTTTTGTTTTGGAAACACTTTGAAACTAGTCTCAACTAGGCTACTAGCTGCATTGTAAAAACACCTTGACACTAATCTCATTGAAACCGTCAGAATGCAATACCAAGTCTTGTAATCGAAACACCTTGACAC
This sequence comes from Apostichopus japonicus, assembly GCF_037975245.1. NCBI lineage: Eukaryota > Metazoa > Echinodermata > Holothuroidea > Aspidochirotida > Stichopodidae > Apostichopus > Apostichopus japonicus. The sequence goes on from NC_092580.1 coordinate 14,378,710, forward strand.
TAGCCTCAACTAGCTGTGTTGTCGAAACACCTTGACACATATCTCAGTGGAACCCTCAGAATGCATTACCAAGTTTTGTTGTCGAAACACCTTGACACTAGTCTCAACTAGCTGTGTTGTCGAAACACCTTGACACTAATCACAGTGGAACCCTCAGAAAGCAATACCAAGTTTTGTTTTGGAAACACTTTGAAACTAGTCTCAACTAGGCTACTAGCTGCATTGTAAAAACACCTTGACACTAATCTCATTGAAACCGTCAGAATGCAATACCAAGTCTTGTAATCGAAACACCTTGACACTAGCCTCAACTAGCTGTGTTGTCGAAACACCTTGACACATATCTCAGTGGAACCCTCAGAATGCAATACCAAGATTTGTTGTCGAAACACCTTGACACTAGTCTCAACTAGCTGTGTTGTCGAAACACCTTGACACTAATCACAGTGGAACCCTCAGAAAGCAATACCAAGTTTTGTTTTGGAAACACTTTGAAACTAGTCTCAACTAGGCTACTAGCTGCATTGTAAAAACACCTTGACACTAACCTCATTGAAACCCTCAGAATGCAATACCAAGTCTTGTAATCGAAACACCTTGACACTAGCCTCAACTAGCTGTGTTGTCGAAACACCTTGACACATATCTCAGTGGAACCCTCAGAATGCAATACCAAGTTTTGTTGTCGAAACACCTTGAAACTAGTCTCAACTACTGTAGCTGGTGTTGTGGAAACACCTTGAAACTAGCCTCAACGAGCTGCGTTGTCGAAACACCTTTACACTAATCTCAGTGAAACCCTCAGAATGCAATACCAATTAGTCTTGTTGTCGAAACACCTTGACACTAGCCTCAACTAGCTGTGTTGTCGAAACACCTTGATATTATCTCAGTGGAACCCTCAGAATGCAATACCAAGTTTTGTTGTCTAAACACCTTGAAACTAGTCTCAACTAGCTGGCGTTGTCGAAACACCTTGAAACTAGCCTCAACTAGCTGCGTTGTCGAAACACCTCTGTGACAAATATCTCAGTGAAACCCTCAAAATGCAATACCAATTAGTCTTGTTGTCGAAACACCTTGACACTAGCCTTAACTATATAGCTGTGTTGTCGAAACACCTTGAAACTAGTCTCAACTAGCTGTGTTGTCGAAACACCTTTACACTAATCTCAGTGAAACCCTCAGAATGCAATACCAATTAGTCTTGTAATCGAAACACCTTGACACTAGCCTCAACTAGCTGTGTTGTTGAAACACCTTGACACTAATCTCAGGGGAACCCTCAGAAAGCAATACCATGTTTTGTTGTCGAAACACCTTGAAATAAGTCTCAACTAGCTGGCGTTGTCGAAACACCTTGACACTAATCTCAGTGGAACCCTCAGAAAGCAATACCAGTTAGTCTTGTTGTCGAAACACCTTGAAACTAGCCTCAACTAGCTGTGTTGTTGAAACACCTTGACACTAATCTCAGTGAAACCCTCAGAATGCATACCAAGTTTTGTTGTTGAAACACCTTGACACTAGCCTCAACTAGCTGTGTTGTCAAAACACCTTGACACTAATAGTGGAACCCTCAAAAAGCAATACCATGTTTTGTTGTCAAAACACCTTGAAACTAGCCTCAACTAGCTGCGTTGTCGAAACACCTTGACACTTATCTCAGTGGAACCCTCAGAATGCAATACCAAGTTTTGTTGACCAAACATCTTGAAACTAGTCTCAACTAGCTGTGTTGTCGAAACACCTTGACACTTATCTCAGTGAAACCCTCAGAATGCAATACCAATTAGTCTTGTTGTCGAAACACCTTGACACTAGCCTCAACTAGCTGTGTTGTCAAAACACCTTGACACTAATCTCAGTGGAACCCTCAAAAAGCAATACCATGTTTTGTTGTCGAAACACCTTGAAACTAGTCTCAACTAGCTGGCGTTGTCGAAACACCTTGAAAATAGTCTCAACTAGCTGCGTTGTTGAAACACCTTAACACTAATCCCAGTGAAACCCTCAGAATGCAATACCAATTAGTCTTGTTGTCGAAACACCTTGACACTAGTCTCAACTAGCTGTGTTGACGAAACACCTTGACACTAATCTCAGTGGAACCCTCAGAAAGCAATACCAAGTATTGTTGTCGAAACACCTTGAAACTAGTCTCAGCTAGCTGGCGTTGTCGAAACACCTTGACACTAATCACAGTGAAACCCTCAGAATGCAATACCAATTAGTCTTGTTGTCGAAACACCTTGACACTAGCCTCAACTAGCTGTGTTGTTGAAACACCTTGACACTAATCTCAGTGGAACCCTCAGAAAGCAATACCAAGTTTTGTTGTCGAAACACCTTGAAACTAGTCTCAACTAGCTGGCGTTGTCGAAACACCTTGAAACTAACCTCAACTAGCTGCGTTGTCGAAACACCTTGACACTAATCTCAGTGAAACCCTCAGAATGCAATACCAAGTTTTGTTGTCGAAACACCTTGAAACTAGTCTCAACTAGCTGGCGTTGTCGAAACACCTTGAAACTAACCTCAACTAGCTGTGTTGTCAAAACACCGGGACGCTAATCTCAGTGAAACCCTTTAAAAGCACTACCATGTTTTGTTGTCGAAACACCTTGAAACTAGTCTCAACTAGCAGCGTTGTTGAAACACCTTGACACTAATCACAGCGAAACCCTCAGAATGCAATACCAATTAGTCTTGTTGTCGAAACACCTTGACACTAGTCTCAACTAGCTGTGTTGTTGAAACACCTTGACACTAATCTCAGTGGAACCCTCAGAAAGCAATACCAAGTTTTGTTGTCGAAACACCTTGAAACTAGTCTCAACCAGCTGGCGTTGTCGAAACACCTTGAAACTAACCTCAACTAGCTGCGTTGTCGAAACACCTTGACACTAATCTCAGTGAAACCCTCAGAATGCAATACCAATTAGTCTTGTTGTCGAAACGCCTTGACACTAGCCTCAACTAGCTGTGTGTCGAAACACCTTGACTCTAATCTCAGTGGAACCCTCAGAAAGCAATACCAAGGTTTGTTGTCGAAACACCTTGAAACTAGTCTCAACTAGCTGGCGTTGTCGAAACACCTTGAAACTAGTCTCAACTAGCTGCGTTGGCGAAACACCTTGACACTAGCCTCAACTAGCTGCGTTGCCGAAACACCTTGACACTAGCCTCAACCCTACTGTCTGGTTAAGATGGTACACGAAACACTCAGTGTTTTGTACCAAGTGTTTGAACCACTGTGTCTTTGATGTGGTAAGTGACACCCAGAATGGAATATCAAGTGTGTGAATAACCATGATGGGCAAAACCAGTTCAACCTAGTGTTTGGACTGCTATCTTGGTGTGAAACACTACAGAAAATAACTGAGCTGTAGAATATTAAAATAGCATACTACCTTTGTGAAAAACTACATAGGCCTGCTAGAATTTGAGATGTCTTACTGACATATTTTCTTCTACAATGCTTTGACTGTTTGTTTGATGTTGCATTGCAGGGCCGAAGCTGTTCATGGTGCCTGTTTGGCTGCTTCAAGGCGGAGACATTTTGGTTTCGGATTATAGGTTTAAGCTAATAGGTTTATAATTAGGGTTCCATTCACAGCAGAGCAATTTCTTTAAACAGGGTCTTTTGGTAAAGGGACATTTGCACTGCATATATAGCGAACACTCAGTACATTATTTCATATCAAGTGTTTGAATGATGACCTACATGTAATAGGAGGAAAATGCTTTGCCAAGTGTACTGAGAGCATAACACTTTATAGTTTGTCATACTTAGTGCTTGAAAACAATGTAATGTGCAAAATGCACTTAGGGTGACGTGAGTACCAAATCCTTTGAAACATGCATTAGAAGTATGCATGTATAAAAACAGAACCAGGTTATTATATTTTCAAATTTCTATGAATATCGTTTTCCATGCTTTCTTGGACAATTTTAAATTACACAGATAAGAGACACAGGAATTGAAGATACCAATAAAGGTGAACCTTTAATTAAACATCATAAACAGCATGTGAAACAGGAATATATACAACAGTCCTAAGAAAGATGTATAACCAGAATGCAAAACTGCATTGTGGTTTCAATGTTATAAAAAGTTATAGCCAGGATGAACAACACACTTGATTTAAGTATTATAGCAAAAAGCATTGAGGAAGAGATGTGGCATTAAGAATATTTACAAAGACATTTACAAAGAGTGATTGATGACCAAAACAGTCTTAGTCTGTTTAGTACAACAGTGTAATACATCAGCACAGGTAACCTGTAATCTCTGAAAGCTTTTCTTCTTGAGATATTGCTTTTACAAGGATTTCCATAAATCCTTTGACCCCAAACCTTGATCTTTAAAGACAATCAGGTTCTTTTATTCAATGTAGCCCACCTACATATCAAACATGGGGACTGTCAAAGTTTCCATTCTTGAGATATTGTGTTTACAAGCTGCTAAGCATGACCACATAAATATACCCATGTACACATGCCAGCATGACTGCAAAGATTACAATTTTTATTGTTCAAGATTTCATATGAACAAGACCTTTAAATTTCACATATAACCAGATTGACAAAATAATGTATGACGTGGAACACAATTGCCACTGCTCTCCTGTATGGAGACCATTGTCTTAGTAAAACTAGGCCTTGTGCTCCTATACCCCAAGCTTCCACATACTTATTTTTTAGAATTACCTCAAATCATATTCGCAAAAGGGATCTCGATCATTACACAGCAATCATTAGATATAGGTAAAGCATGAGAAGTATATAGACCATTGATGAAAAGCTGCCTTTTCTGCAACTTAAATACTCAAGGGGGTAAATTGATTCTGAATCTATAATAAGTTTTGAGTCTTACTCTGCCCCCCCCGGCCCCCAACCCCCAATTTTTGTTGTAGCATCAGTATTAAAGGAAACAAAATGAAGCCTAAATACCTGAAGAAATGTCTCACCTAACGCCTAATTAAGCTCCTCTTATCCAGTCTAGTAGTATCTAGATATGAGATGAAAATATCTTTTGATTTAATCATCAGATTTTGGCAGTTAAAGGCATTGAAGACTCGCCCCTCTAAAAAAGGAAACTTTCTGTTGCTTGCAAGTGAAATTTTCTGCTTGTTGAGCTACAAAATGAACACAGTAATGATAGTGATACCTTGTTATCTTTAGCTGGACCTGAGATGTCCATCGCTGTATCGTTTGTACACTGTGCTGTAGGTATTGACCACAGCTGTATGTACTGACTGTACACTAGTGTCTAATTACCAAAGGTACAGTAGCAAGCTGTGTGCGTATTTTCTGGGTTGATGATGGTGTCTAACACTTTTGTTACACCTCTTTCGAAACTAGGTCAGATTAACGTTTCGTTTTGCGCGAGTCTTAAAGTTAAAGAAGTTGCTATGTTAGTGACTGATGATATGTGTTCCAAAGTGTACTCTTTTCCAATGACCAAAAAGGCAACATTGTCATGCTAAATTATTGCTTAGTACAGGTATATCCATCTGTAGATAAAAACAAAATATCTGGCATATCTGGCATGTGTTAGGGGCCCCGTGCGCCAAGGAAAATAGGGATTTGACCCAAACTAAGTCCTGACCCAAATTTTGTATGTACCAGCTAGGTGTTCATGAAGTTTGAGTACCATATCGTGGGGACTTGGGACTGGGGGCTTTGAACATTTGCAACACCCCACGCACGGAGCTAACACAAAGTCAATGGGAGCTGTTTCATTTTTTTCATAAGTCAAAAACAAAATTAGCATATCTGACATGTGATTCGGGCCCTCTGCGCCAAGGAAAATAGGGATTTGACCCAAACTAAGTCCTGACCCAAATTTCGTATGTAGCAGATAGGTGTTCATGAAGTATGAGTACCATACCGTGGGGGGCTTGGGACTGGGGGATTTGAACATTTGCAACGCCTCACGGAGATGGTTGACTGTATCTATATAACGAACTATATTTTATTTTGAGATTTCATTCCTGTGCAAAATCAATGCGTACGGAGAACTCAGAAAATATTTCTGTGTGTGTGCACCGTGGTGCAACATTGTGATTTTGGACTAGTCAGGATTTAGCCACCTTGGTCAGAGATTTAACCTGTGTAAGCGCTATAACCTCTTTTGCATGAAAGTGGGAACTTTTCGCAAACCTCCACACTAGAGTCCATGGTTGATGTACAATAAAACGATGCACGATTAGGCTAGACCTAAGGTATATATGTGAATTACATCAGACTTGCCTAATTCGAGTTAACGTCTATGGGGCAGCGCGGGCTAAGGTCACTTTTCGGCAGTCACCAGATTTTTGCCGGTGAGCACACACCAATCTACAGTGCATATCTGTTTCTGTTTAAAAGTACTTGTTAAAACCCCTCTCAGGTATCACAACGAGGATGTTGTTACGCAGGGCAGCAGTGCTAGTAACACTAACAACCAATGCGTGGGTAATCTAGTTTTAAGCACCTCAAAGACTATGGCTCTCCTTATCGGCCAAGGATTGCGTATTCCAGACTTTAATAGTCCTAGGATAGAAACTATCATGAAAAGCAAGGAATTTGAGTACAGCTGTCACGTCTCCCTGGTTTCAAGAAGGGATTATTCTCGTTTGGGACTGCAACAAGGCCATTTATAATTTGATAAAAAAGCATGAGTCTGGCCCTTTTCTGTCTTTCTATGAGGGGTTCCCATTTCAAAGTCTTTAAGATCTCAGTGATGCTGGATTGCCTACAGAAATCACAAGTTACAAAATGTGCTGCCTTCCTTTGAATTTTTTCTATTTTATCTTGGTCTGAGACGTTATAAGGGTCGCAAATCTGAGCTGCATCATGTTTAAATGTCAATGTGTTGTTCTACTCTTGAATATTGTAGATAACGTACAGATAATGGCTCTAGCGAAGTAAGAAAAGGTTTCTTGACTTATACGATTAGTGTTTAGTAGCAAATAACAACTACACAATTATTTGAAATTACTTGAAGTTTAAACTTCTGAATAAGAGTATTTTAGCTCTGGCGATCAAGCTAGACCATAGTACTTAGTGAATGTATCTATCGTTTGTTTTCACTGGCTGATACTGCGGTTTGGGTACAAATGTCCTGGTAACAGCATGGTTACTTAGAAGTCTGTCCTGTCGTATTGTGTGTGTAAAGTTTTGGCAAAATTTGTTGTCTTTTATCACTGAATTCATTTTTAAAATATAATCACAAGATATTGTCCATGATGAAGATGTGCTACACACAGTTAAGTAAGAAAAAAAATTATTGTTAAAACTAGTAAAAGTGGGTAAGAATCGTGCAAACAGCAGTGACTGTGTTGTGGAGGTTTTAGTATAGTTGTGGATATTTCCCCGAATTTCGGTCAGATAAGGAACTTGACTTATTTACCAGATCACGATCAACCATTCATTAGTATTGGTGGCCATCGACACAAATAAAAAATATGAAGCAACACCATAAAACATAAATTATTATGTATAGTAATTATTTAATAAAATGGTAAATAAATAAAAGGTTCAAGCAGAACAAAACTTAAAACCCTTGAAACACAAATCATCGAGACAAAAGGATTTAGTTAATCCAACCGCAACAATTAATATAACCTCATTAGTATAGAATAAACCTTTGATTAGGAGGTCTAATAACAGCGCCCAAAGCACGCAAAAAACAGTACTTTTATTGAAAATACACTAAACAAAACATTTAATGATCTGTCCAATTTATTAAGCAACTGTTCAACAGTCTAAAATGTAAACAACATTGAAGAAATAAATAGTCAAAATATCTGTCTCTATGAGTTAAAAATACTCTTGGAAAATATGACAATATATATTACAGGTACAGTACTTTGCTACAAATTCTGGGTATTTGGCTGACGATCGGTTAAACAGCTTCCACCTTTGATAAACCATAACACACAGTTATGGTCAGTGACTAGTCCAAAACGCCTAGCTAACGTTACAGCACTTGGTAAAGTAAGACCCCATTAGCTTACTGTTGGATCTGTTTTATTCTTAAATAATTATGAACTGTATACTCTGTAGCTACAAATTCTTCATGACCTTTTGCACATATCTTTCAGTTCCACAAGATGAGGAAAGTTGTGAAAATTTTACAGAATCTGAAACAAGCTCCTGTGACAGTAGTCATCTCCTGAAACAACACACAAAACCTTGACAGGTAAGAAAGGTTTGATATTTCATGTAGTGATTGATAATGAGTTTGACAACTGCATACATCAAAAAATGTCTTTTGTGATGTTTGGATTGAAGTGTACCCCAATACAGGTCCAGTGACAAACTTTGTGTTACTGGACTTGGTTGTGTGCTGAATGTCATTACCACCATTCATTTAACATTGGGCAAGTACATATAATATTTACTTATAAAAAAATTGAGTTCTGAGGCATTTTAACGCTTGTGTTTGAACTTTGGTATAGCCTAGTTACACATGATTCCAATGCAGGTCTATCCTACTTAGTACCCCCCCCCCCCCCCCCCTCCACTTATATGCCCATTGGACACTGTGAGCTAAGTAGTATGGAATATTTATGCAAAGGTCATGTAGGGATACAGTGAGCTAGGCAAATGTTTAGCAACCTCAACTATAAATTCCTTGAAATAAGATGGACCAGGGTTCAAGATAAGAAGGGGCACAGTGGCTAATAGCACGTCTTCAACATATGAATATATGTCCCCTAATGTTGACTATGTGTAAGTTGACACAAAATATTTAATTTGATAGGCCTGTAAGACATTAAAGCCACATATAGTGTTCATGGCAATCCTTAAAACATGTTCCCATGTCTTCAATGGGTCTTTCCTACCTAGGAGCCCCCTCTCCCTCCACACAAACAAATCCATGTCCATTGCACATTGTGAGGTATGTAGTATGGAATATGTATTCGAAGGTCATGAAGGGCTACAGTGAGAGCCAGCTAGCCCAATATTTATCATCCTCAACTATACATTCCCTGAAATAAAATGGTCCAATGTAGTGTTCAAACGAATAACCTAATCGGAAGCAGAATCGGTACGATTATTGCATCTTTTTTTTTCTTTCCGAGAAACTCCAGAGGTTACTTGGTACATACAAAAGGATATCTAAGAGCCTTGTATTACAAGAAGCAAAAGGAAACAAAGGAAAATCACAACAACAATTGTTTCTATCACAAACTTTATTGCCGATTTCGTATAAACGGGATATTTTCTCATTTTCAAATTAAATGGAATCGGAATCGGTACGATTATGAAAAAAATAATCGGTAATCGGTATTTTCTGTTATGCATAATCGTTTGAACACTAGTCCAATGACAAACTTTGTCTTAACTGTACTGTTCATTTAGCTGTACATGTCTTCAACATATATGAATATGTCCCCCTAATGTTGCCTATGTTGAAGTTGACACAAAATGTTTAATTTGACATAAGACGGTGGAAGCAATGCAAGGGCGTAGGAACCAGGGGGGGGGCCAGTGAAAAATGTGGAGGGGCGGAAGTATCATTCCGCCCCCCGGTTCGCAAGTCAGAAAACCCCTTTTTCATTTCCAAATGAGAAAAAAATCTCATTTGGAGCACCAAATTGCATCTTAGGCCAGGTGAAAATACAAAATTAAGTTTACAAAATGGAGTGGGTGTTGAAGGGTGCTATATTGCACCAAATTGCATCTGAGGCCACCTGGAAATGCAAGAAAATTCCAAAGGGGAGGGGGACACCCCCTCCCCTTAGACCCCTCCCCCAGGCCGGCCATCAGTCTTCAGTCCCCCCCACTCAAAAGTACCTTCCTACGCCACTGTATGATATTACAAGCGCGTTGAAAGAAAGAAGAATGACTATATATTAATTGTTGAATATTCTACACAGCTATCATGGACGAGAGAGGGATAATATATGAGTCTTACACCTTAGACAGATGGACAGATCCTGCGAGAACCGATGAATTTTATCAGCTGACACCTGGAAGGGACGGTATGCCTTGGGATAAAATAACTGAAATTGGAGGGGGAATGCAACAGACAAATTCTGGACCAGATGGATCTCCACTCTCAACTTTCTCTGGTATGTAAAAATAGGAAAATTAGTGTATTTAGTGTAATTAGTGACACCCCCTCCCCTTAGACCCCTCCCCCAGGCCGGCCATCAGTCTTCAGCCCCCCCACTCAAAAGTACCTTCCTACGCCACTGAAGCAATGTGTGTACAAGAAAATCCCTAAATCAAGTACACTCGTCTTCAATGGGTCTCTCCTACTTAGTAGCCCCCCCCCCTTCCAAACACACAAATCCATGTTCATTGTGCATTGTGGGGTACAGAATGTAGTATATGGAATATGTATTCAAAGGTCATGGACATATAGGCTACAGTGATCTAGGCAAACATTTTGCATACTCAACTATAAAATCCCTGACAAAAGATGGACCAGTAACAAACTTTGTCTTACAGTACATGGCTGCTTGCTGAATGGCCTACCTACTACAGTATTCATTTAGCTGTACTGTATGTCTTTAACATATAAGGAATATGGATTTAAGATGTCCCCCTAATGTTTCCTATTTATAATATATATATATTCAGAAGTGGAGGCCACATGTGTTCATGACACACACAAGTCTATGTTCATTCTATATATAGCAGGAATTCTTTTGTCTATATATGAAGTAGTGTATGGAAGATGTAACAAAACATTCAATGGTTGTGTAGTGCCTCAATAAGAGCTAGACAGGTTTATCATCTTTACCTAATAATTTCCCGAAATAAGATGGACCAGTAACAAGTGTCTCACCCTCATGCGTGAATGGTTGTATGCTGATTGTCCTACTTACCATTCATTGATCTGTATAATTTCAACATTTCAATATTTTGAGGTATTGGAAATTTTGAATATCCTAATGTTACTCATTAAATATGTTACTCATTAAATATGTTACTCATATGGTAATGTTACTTATATGTAAAGGTGACACAAAATATTGTTTGAGATAGAGGAAATCACATGTACACCACCTCCTATTTATTCATGTACAGTACATGTCTTCTCTCTGGTGGTAAATCCATAACTTTATGAACCCCCTGGAATAAGATGGACCAGTGACAAGTGTCCTACTATGCATACGCATGGATGGCTACATGCTGGGTGTCATATGTACAACATTCATTTTGTTGTAATTGCTGTATTTTCTTCAATATATTGCAAATTTTGATTATGTCTTGCATGCAAAAACTCCAAGTACGATTAGTGGCATAGTGAGCATTATCAGCACCGAGGGGCAGGGGGCCCTATACCCTGTGCCTTGGGGAAAGTTCCCTTGCTCCCCTCACTATGCCACTGCAAAAAATAAAGGGTAGTTATAAAAGTGTGCTTAAGTACTAAATCATTCTAAACAACACATGTGTTGAATGACATACTTTAGTGAGGTGTCCAACAGTACATGGCTATGGGCTGAATATTGTACATGGACTGATGAACATACAGTACAGTCCATGTAAATCTACCATTACGGCTACTAGTCAGAAGAAATCACACTGTTGTAAATTAATTATGAGAATACAATATTTGTAGTGAATATGATGTTCTTGAATATGGAGTCAAAGGATACCTGAAATTCTTATATGCCAAACCATCAATATCTACCTATCAATTTCTTGTTGAAAGAATTAATTTCATACTTACAATTAATTAAATTGTACATGGTTCTTTTATTTTGGTTTGCAGGTACCCTGGATGAAGATAGTGAAAGTAGCGATCTTGACCAAGCATGTTCTTCCAGGTCAACCCCAAAGAGAGTTTGTCCAACAAGGCAAAAAGCATTGTTGCCTGGTAAGGAAAATTGTTATCCTTAAGCCAGTGACACATGCAGGGGTCCCCAAACAAAGTCCAATCTGGAAAAGGTCCACTTTTGCATTATGGCATGCACACAGTCCCACACATTGCTGGACCTCTGTTGACCGCACATGACCTTTGACTGCCGAAAAAACTAATAGAAATAATTCACTCACTATGGGTCATGGTGGCTTAGTGCCTTTTGCATTTAACACACAGGTTGTGAGTCTGAGTCCCACAGGTGGCATAGTCAATACATTGAATCCTTGTGCAAGACACTTTACTCCATTTGCTTCAGTCCACCCATCTCTAAAATGGGCGCTAGCTTCAGCTAGGGGCTAGTTAGCAAGGGATTGACGGATTGGGGGAGTGTTTCACTCTGATTTTACTTGCATCATGGAAACCAGGTTTAAGCACCAACCTTATGAGCCATCTGGCACAGAAGAAAACCTACCTACCTTCTCACTATGGGTAACCTACCCACCAAGTACTGTATAAGCTCAATTGAATTTTACCTCATTAAGATATATATTGTTTACAAGGTTTCTATGTTTGACCTCTGTTAACCTCCATATAAAACAATATGGGTCATAAAAACACTCTAAAGAATACACATACTAAGTATGAGCTCAATTGAAGTGTGTCTTGTCAAGATAAGGTTTTTACAAGGTTGTCAGTGTTTGACATCTTTTGACCTTTGAGAAAAACAATAGGGACCATGTACTCACTATGAATAATCTACATAACAAGCATGAATTTAATTGAAGTTTGTCTCAAATTACGATGATTAAAGGTTAACAGTTTTTTACCTCAGATGAACTTTGACCTCAACCAAAAGCAATAGGGACCATGTACTCACAAAAGGTATTCTACCTAACTAGTATGAGCTCAACTGAAGTTTGCCTTAAGTATCAAGTTATTATGTTTACAAGTGGCATCACATGCATGTCACTTACATATACACATATATACATCCATACACACAAGCATGACTGCATAGACCTGTTTCTTTTCCTTCTGCTCAAGTCGTAGTTGTAGTCACACTAGCAAATACTCAGTAAAGTGCCATACTGTATCTTAAATTGATGCTGAAGAATTGGTCATATGATGCTAAGATCACCTAGAGATAGCTATATTGTGCTAACCACCATAGCTAGAGAAGAGCAGATTGGGATTTTTCAATACCTGTTTGCCAAAAAAGATTACACTTAAGTAAACCTACTACCAGTGGCAATTCAATTACCTCTTGGGTTTATGCCTAATTCTGCAACAGATATCATTCATAGCATTTATGATTTTTTTTGTTCCAGTTGATCCATATGAGGAGGACTGTGAAAGTGATATGGAATCTGATACAGAGTCTTGGGAAAACCAATTGAAGAGATTACACAAATCCTTCACTACAGGTAGGATATTTTAACAATTTATTGATTCCTTGCCAAAGGCCGAAGGAATCTATGTGATGGTGATGGCGTGTGTGTGTTTGTATGTGTGTGTGTGTGTGGGTGTATGTGTTTGTGTATTCATGTATAAGTATGTGTGGGTGCAGGTGGTAGGAAGCTTCCAAAAAGTGGGGGGGGGCACAACATCAGAGGGGCACTTTCTCATTCCACAACCACCACTCGTTATGCTATAAACCGATACACACCGGCCAAATCACTTAAATATACTGTACTGTATTTGATGTGTTAGTATGCTATCAATACAATTTTGGTGCACATAGTAATTAAATTTTTTTTTAAATTAACAAAGGCTTAAGATATCCAAAAGACAGTTCTTTATCAAAGGGGCACATTTTATTTGCCAGTAGGGCACATTTGCTATTTTGAAAAATAGTTGGGAGGCACATGCCCCCAGTCCTCCCCCCAAGCTCCTATCCCCCTGTATACATATATGGTCATTTTCACAATCAGTGGTGTAACTTTTATACACTCAGGGCCAAAATTTCAAACACCATATATATTGAAATTTTTACTAACATCACATGTATATTAAAGGGCTCAAATTTTTGTAACTTCAACTTTTTGGAGTTTAAACATACTGTATATGTTTATGGGTTTAATTTTTCGGTGACTGTATGACTCTAGGAAACCATATTTACACAGTGTTAAAACAGTACTCTGATTCAAGTAAACTTTAAAATGCTTAAATCATTATATGTTACTTAAAAATGAAAAGAATTTGGCAGAAAGTTTTTGAAACTATTACAGATATTTCCATGTTAACTGAAAATTTATTGGAAATCAAGGATTGTTTTTCTTAATTTTAACTTTAAACTATATATTTAAAAAAAAAAGATAAGGCCAAGTCAAACACCCTAAATAATGTCTCCTCACAGAGGGCTAATATCCAATCCAAGTTGCCCAAAGCTCATTCTTTGCATCATAACTATACATGTCTTACTAGTTTAGTATTGAAAACAAAAAATAAAAGTTTTAATTGTGACCAAATTTTGACCTTGAAATGCCCACAATAGCCCAAAATGTTGTTAAAATCTGATGTTTGAGGACGCTGTTCACAGGCATCATTGAGCATGTGACCCTGAAAATGCAGTTTATTGGTAGTCCTTATGCTAGTGAACCACCCTCTTAATTATTAAGCACCTGTATGCTAATGCTAAGAAGTTGTTGTCATTTGAATTACTCAAATCGGCTTGTGCAGGCATTTTCATACATATGAACTACGTGATTTTCACAATTTTCGAGTCGTGAATTTGAGTAGATAACACAAAATACACAACTTTTTGACTTGAGTTTTTAAAAATAAAGTCAATACACTCCTGAAAAATGGTATTTAAAGAAAAATTCAAATTTGCCCACAGCCCCAAATTGGACCCCCAATTAGGGCCAGAAGTGAGATTTCTTTGAGGTTTGAGGGCGCTGTTCGTAAAAGGTACGACCCGCTCAACATTTTTTGGGCACTTTTCCCGTACAACTACCACTGGACAAGGATCCTATGCAAATTAAAACTCAAACATGCCATTGCTTGTGAATATAGAGCACACTCAAAGTAGGGCCAGAAAAGGCCCCTATCTCATTTTTTTGCCATTTTAATACGAAAAATTGAGACTGTAAAATGTCCTCAAAATTAGCTAAATTCGAAAGCTGGTCACATGTCTTCCATAATATTTGCAATATCAGACATAAAATACTTTATGCAAAAGATGCCTCCAAACTTGACATAAATTTAGGGCTCTCAAAATGCAATCTGGATTGGGTTGCTAGGTGTGGCCATATCCTAGCAACCAAAAACTTTTCAAAAGTTTTTTTGCCCAATTTCATCCTTTGAAACATGTGGCAAGACACTAGTGCTGTGCCGTTTACACGTTTAAACGTGTAAACGAACGAAACATCGTTTAAACGTTTAATAAACGTTTAAACGATGTTTCGTTTAAACGTTTAATAAACGTTTAAACGAAACTATGAAATCAACTGAAAATTAAATTATTGGCAAAAATCGCGTATCAATTCCCGTGTTTATTTTGTCTACTACGCGAAATAACAACACAACTTAGTCAAATCATAAACGGCGAACGTAATCCTACTTTTGTCCCCCCCCCCTCCGATGTATCCGGCGATATGAATGGCTTAAACTTGAACGCTGTTATCCTTTTGTGAAAACTTCCTGATTCGCGGCACAAGTGTACTTTATATCGAGCCGACAGCGGCGGCGCAGATAATCCAGTCAATGCATGTTCAATTGAAATGATTACAATCCCTGTCCATCACGTTGAACTCTCCGACCAGACAATACCGGGTCGAATACTCGACTTGGTAATAGTTATTCAAATACATGATCAAAGGAAATGTATCGATTGGAGATCGTAAAAAAAAAACTCTGAAAATCAGTAGAGAAATTACCAATTGTGTACGAAAAGTAAGTTCGGTCCTTTCAAATTTTACGAAAGATCCAGCAAAACACTTTCGAAAAATTTACGCAAAACTGGCATATCGTGCTAAATGCAACTAATGTCATGTAAACAAGGCTCTAGTGCACCCATTTATGAATAAACCGTAAGACCACATCTGGTGTTAAGCGGAGGGAAAAGAAAGTATTTTCTAGAATTTCCAAAAATACCAACAAAATAATGTCCTACCATAGTTAAGTGTATAGCAAATAGCCTCTAACCACCTCGTCTGTTACGGATCTCACGTAACTACAAAAACACAACTAATTGTATTTGCGAACTTGACGTTTTCTACAAGAACATGGAAATAAATGTTTAGCTTTAGTTAATCATGCCGTGTGGCCTAAAACATATTTTATTACAAGGTTTACTTTCATAAAGATGGCCATAGCTTGATATCTTGTGCTGCGTGTATGAACTGTGCCTCGTGTATCATGGGGAATACTCCATGAAACGTTTCTTGGAAACGTGCCAAAAATGTTAACAAACAGGTGTTAGACAGGGAATGAGCACACAGTTGTTTGGAAAATTCTGAGCACATGTACAGTATCCTACCGCAGTATTTAAGTTGGGTTAAACCGTACTGCAGTTGTAAACTGATGTACGTTTAGTGCGCGCTATTCATTGTTAGGCAGTCTAGAAACGGGGCTTTGTCAAACGTTTTTTGTTTCATAATATCGGAGGTTCTGTAAGTTAAACTTTTAAAGATTGTAAGACAGATTAAATCTCTTTTCATTTTATAACATAATATAGCTACTCTAACTTGTCATTTAAAATTTTTCATCAGCTTCGTGACAATTTAAATTAAAAAAGTTGTCAGTATTTTGCATCCTCAACTGCGAATTTTTTTATCGCCAGACACGCAAAAATTTCCTTTTCCTTTTCCGGTGTCTTCCCCCCACCAGGGCCCTAGGGCGGTCCCCTGGACCCCACGCCTTTATGCTCGCACGCTAAGCGTGCTCGGCGTTTTCTCGCGATTTCGCGAACGTTTAAACGTTTAAACGAACGAAAAATCGGCTGTTTAAACGTTTAGGTCTTTAAACGAAAACTCACAGCCCTACAAGACACCATATCAATTTCAGGCGATTCTGAGAGGGTCGACGTGGAATCGACCCAAAAATCTGTTGATTTGGCATGGATTGACCCAATTAATAAAGGACCTTTTAAAAGATATTATCATACTGGTTGCTACACCTCAACAGAATTACTTTAATATGATTTTTAGCCAAGGAAGATGTTTATTGGATAAGTAGAGATAAAATTTCCAACTAACCTGTTTCGGAGGTGACAAGATGTTTCGGAGGTGACGCATGTTAACGGAAAGTTAAGAATCTCCCAGAAATTAAAACGACTGGTCATGTTGTCACAAATTTTACTCAAATATGACGTTAGGGGGTGTGGTATATTTTAATAAGTTTAAAATAGCTATTGTTTACATAAATCTTGGGCTGAAGAATGCTTTGTTTCGGAGGTGACCGAAAAGTTAACGGAAAAGTTAACATTAAATTTGAAATTTACACAATTCTTTTAAAATTTCCAAATGAAAAATATTTTAGGGCCCAGATATTAGACACATTAGTTATTGTAATAATGCAACCACACTTAATAAAATTTACACTGCTTAATTAGAACTTAGTTGCAGTCAAACTTAGGTACCAATTGTTACCGGAAAATGTCACCTCCGAAATGACAAAATCTAGCCACCGGTCCTTGGAGAAGGGAAGGGAAGGAAACCTGGGGAACACAATTGCATTTTAGTTTGGACACTTGTTGATAATATCAACCAAATAAGAACTGGAAAATACCTTCCACCAAAAAGTAAAGGCTCTGACAAAAACAGTGTAGTTGAAAGTGTATGGCTGAACTAGCATATTTTAAGCATATTTATGGCCACCAAATCCACCTGAAGAAACCGAGAAAGTTTGTTAAGCTACCCAAGGTAGACTTCACTTAGGATGGTCAAATGGCAAAAAATCTAAGAGTTCTGGTATTTGGTCACTGAGTTACAAAGCAATAAGTGCCAATATTGAAAGTTACACCACTGATTGTGAAAATGACCATATATGTATGTGAAAATGTGCTAGAAAAGTGGTAATCCATGACCAATCATTTGTACGTAAGTTCTTGCTTTGGCCACCATATGGCATGAGACACTTTAATGTCCTAATTAACTGACTAGAAATGTCTGCAATGAACTTGGGAGGAAAATACATATGACCTTTAACCTACCTCTATAAATAAGACATGATAAATTACTATAGTCTGTATATTAACTGTTAAGGTAGCATACGCCCATTAAAAGCCCCATTGACTTACACACTAAATCACAAAAGTAATGCCTTCTCTAAGTCTAGATAGAAGTTTTCACTTGCTAAACGCTACCCATCACTGGATAGCTGAAGAGTTGGCCTTTCATGTCACCATCAATTTTCCGTACCATGACCGTGAAAATTTTTTGCTACGAGAGCCGGAACTTTTCGTCACTTGTAAACAAACCTCTTTACTCGGCTGTAAACAATCTTCGTCCGCTGCTCCTGGGAGGGATAAACTGATCTAAAATTGCCTCAATTTTACCCAATTTTCTCCTGCTCCTAATTGGCACTTTTCCTGAAGGAGAACACTTGTTGCGGATTGATATAGACCCTAATAGGAGTATGCCACCTTAAGAGTTGATCTGAATGTCAGAGAAAATTTGTGTCTGCTTGGAGATGTGCTAGTTCTCCTGTTTCCTCCTATCCTCTGTTGCTTAAACTAGAGACATAATTGAAGCTAGTTGAAACTTTATTCATTTACAAACATCCTGAATTACGAATCTCCATTGTTGTCTGTATAGTCAAGACTCCTTCCTCTGGGAGATTCAAGAGAAACATATCCTTGGATAAGGAAGTGTTCATTTCTAGCAGATTTTCTGACTTGATTTCTACTATTACTACACTTATGACATGACATTTCCAAAACATGTATTGCTAATATTGTGTTAACCTGTACGTAATGCTAGCTGCAAGGTGTCTCGTGTTTGATAAACAAGGCCAGCAGGTGTGTTAAAGTTGATTTAGCTATAGAGGGTGCTAGTGTCTAGTGATAAAGTTGACCGTTTCCTTGTTGCTTTCACGTCTTGTTTTACTTTGTCTGAGTTATTTAGGTTCCCAGTGCTTCAGTCGCATATTCGATTTTCTTGGGAATTATTAGGTGGGAATACTATATTACAGATTGGAAGGAAGATTAAACCTCAGATTTTATTGATACCATTTTTTTTTTAAAGGAAGCTGGGTTTATCTGCAACCTGAATTTATTATATAGTCAAGTGGGGTAAAAAAACAACAATTACCTAAAGTTTGCTCTAAAAATTGATGAGTAAGAGGTATTGTTTCGGTTCCAATGTTCAAGTGTGTGGAGTGGAATTCTCTTATAGATAATCTAACAAAACTAACTTTTTGTATATGGAAAGTGTTGTTTTTTGTGAAAAATGTTGTTGTTTTTTACCCCCAAAATTTGCTTAATTCGGGGTAAAAAAAAACAATGCCGGGGTAATAAAAAACAATGCTAGGAAACAGCTATTTCTTCATGAATATATCTTAAAATCATGTTTGCATTTAATTGCATCTAAGTATGAGCTACTACCTTTACATGAAAAAGGAAAAAATTGTGAAATTGTCTTAATTCGTAATTATGGGTGGCTCGTGTCATATGTCATGCTCAGCCATATTCATACTGTACAGTGTGTATATGATGCTACACAAATGTGGTGTAATATAGTTGAAACATTAGATTTGAGCCAATTTCAGTTACTTCTGCCCAATTATTTAACCATTTGACACATGACAGACATGAAAACTATTTGCCTAACCTCTAAAATCAACATTATGGAAGAATTAATCCATTCGGGCAAAATAGGGAATACATTGGAGCAGGAAAATACTTGTTTTCTTTACCCCATTCGTATCATTTTTTTGGGGTAAAAAAAAACAAGGCCCCCCCATGAAGCGTGAATGAAGTTGGAGTAATTCTACCATGGGGGAGTGTAATATCACTAACTGCTATGCTGTAACTGCAGGAATAATCTCCACATCATATAAGCTGGGTATGCAGGAGAAAGTGTCGGATATGTGGTTCAAACTTCAAATTTCGCTATTTTAGCATTCGCTTGATTCGATGAAGCCGTGATTCGCAGCGAAGTGACATAGAGTTCCAGAAATTATATAATAATAAACTAGACATAAAGGACTATCACCCAAAATAAATTGGAACTTTGGCTCAATATTCCCCTTCTATAAAAGGGGTTGTTTTTTTTTACCCCAACTGACTATACCTTGGCAATTCTGTACTGATATGTTTTAGATTCGCTTTGTTTTAATGTACCGGTGAAAATATCAGTCTCGTAAACATGTGTGGGTTTGAAGTATTAAAGAGGTATGAAGGGAGTTAATATAAGTTATAAGTGCGTGTGTGAATATTAAAGCATTAAATACTGATATTTAGCCATCAGTGTTTCCCTAAACATACTAAAACATCAATGAAATCACAAGTATATTGTTTCAACCCACAAAGCATATAAACTCACTGCGACATATTTATCTAATTGAACACCCACCCACCCATCTCAGTATAATGTAGAGAGGATGAAAGCCTTTCGGGAAGTACTGTACTTTGAACAATTTTAGCGTGTAAAGCATTTGGCCGATAATTGAAGAATTGTGGACAATGGTTAATTCATAGTACATTTAAATAATACCAAGAATGGGAGAAATGAGTTAATCATATTGTCTTGGCTTATTTCAATCTCTGAGTCTGCTTAGGTTCTGTGACGTTAGCAAGTATTTCGGTCTGAAGTGGGTGAAGGGTAGACCATTCTCATGCACTGAAGTCATGTGACAAGTGCACTCAGTCATGTGATAAGTGCACTCAGTCAGGTGATGTGTGCACTCAATCAGGTGACAAGTGCACTCAGTAAGGTCATATGTGCACTCAATCAGGTGACAAGTGCACCCAGTCATGTGATAAGTGCACTCAATCAGGTGACAAGTGCACTCATTCAGGTGATATGTGCACTCAAACAGGTGACAAGTGTACTTAGTCAGTTGATATGTGCACTCAATCAGGTGACAAGTGTACTTAGTCAGGTGACAGTGTGCACATGTCATATGATAATTGAAATCTTCCAGCTGAACAAACATGAGATGGGAGAAGCGTGCTCCAACTGTGGTCTGACTTCATTGTGTCAAGTCAGTCTCCTAATACTGTTAGGTTCAGTTATATTTTTTGTCGTCCGAAGTTGTTATTTAACAGAATGTTGTTGGTGTTGAGTAACTTACAGCAGAGATGTTTGTGTCTACAGCCTAGCTCCAACAAGGACGTGCCCCTGGAGGCTGAAGCCTGGTACCACGGCGCCCTGCCGAGACAAGAGACGGAGGAGCTGCTGAAACAGGAGGGAGACTTCATCGTCAGATTCAAGAGCGACGCCTCCGGCCAGTACGTGCTCTCCTGCAGGTCCGCCGATAAACAGAGGCACTTTCCGATCGTGAAACAAGACGATAGCACGGTCAGTCCATTGCGAGTTTTTAAACCTGCAGAGAGTTAACCCATCTATGACAGCAAATCAATCTTGGGACTTGTTTTTGCTGATAGCTATTATTACAATAGTGCTTTTTTTTTAATAATAGTATAATATATATATATATATAATATATATATATTATATGTAATATATTAGCATAATAGCATAATATTTTTTAAATAAAAGCATGTAAAAACACCATGTAAAATACACATTTTGGTGTTACTATACCATCCTCTGTAGGCAGTGGTGGGGCCAGGGGTCCTCAAAGGCCCCCCTTCCACACATCTTGGTCCCCCTTCCCTAGCTTCCTCCCTCACATTACAAAATTGAAATGGCATACTGTGTGTGTTTGATATGATATATCATTAAGCCTGACTTTTCTCCTCCACACAATTTTTTTGAATGTCTGAATGTTCTGGTTTTTAACAGTATCGATTGGAAGGAGGGAGTTTTGGGTCAATCCAGGAATTGGTGAACCATCACATGTCAACTCAAACACCGGTGACGAAAGCGTCCAACGCGATGATCAGAAATCCAATAAGTAAGGTCAAGGACGAGCACGACCTTCGACACAAGGACATCCTGCTGGACACCAAATTAGGACAGGTGAGTTTCATGAAAGACACAATGATTCAATCTTTTAAAGGGTGTGAAGACTCGCGCAAAAAAAGAAACGTCTAATGCCAGTAATCTGACCTAGTGTCAAATGAGGTGTAATAGAAGTGTTACACACCACCATCAATCCCAGCAAATACACACACAGCTTGCTACCGTCAGTAAATTAGACACTAGTGTACAGTCAGTACATACAGCTGCGGTCAATGCCCTCAGCACAGTGTACAAACGATACAGCGATGGACATCTCAGGTCCAGCTAAAGATAACAAGGTATCACGTTTCATTACTGTCTGCATTTTGTAGCGACACGAACAAAACATCACTTGCAAGCAACAGAGAGTTAACTTTTTCAGATGGCAGCACGCTGTTTGGGGCGAGTCTTCATTGCCTTTAATGGTAATGAAAAGTTAATTGGTAGATGAGTTAATTTCACTGACATTTACCCACTTTGTACCAGTGACCCTGAAACCTTGTAATTTTTGTTTGGCCAATTGACTTGTATTTGAAGCTAACAGGGATGACCATGTGTGCACAACATGTGTCATGTTGTTTACTCCAGTCTATTCCTATCAACACAGTATGTGTGTGCACTAATGTTGAGTTATTTGGAGAGATTCTTACTGTTGGTACATGGGCTAACGTAAGATGTTAGCTGAATTCTAGTGTATACCCCTTCAGCTGTAGGCAATGAAAAATTACTGTTTTAAGGTTGATTAAGCCACTGGTTGCCTCTCATGTGACATATATTGTGAGCTCTCATGTGACATATCACATGACCTCGCATGTGACATCTCCTTGTCTATACTACTGCTGCATTCTTTATTTAAGGTGGAAAAGAAAAGAAGAAAAAAAGTGAATTTTTATATGAATATCTTGTTAGAACTGTATTTATTACATCCCATATGGTTGTAACTCTTCTCTATTGCACCCCAAGTGAAATAAAATATTAAAAAAATGAAAACGGGGGTGGGGTGGGTGAGAGGGTGGGTTTGTTGACTGCATTGTTCTTTTAGTTTCATAAGCATCCTTTTTCTTGTGTACATGCAGGGACATTTCGGTGACGTCCACAAAGCGATATTTAAGAATAAACCTGTTGCCGTCAAGACGTGCAAGGCCACAGTAGATGCTGCAACGTGAAGGAAGTTCCTTTCAGAGGCCTACATCCTCAAGAATTACAACCATCCCAACATCGTCAAACTTATCGGCGTGGCAACAGACAGACATTCAATCTACATCGTCATGGAGCTTGTACAAGGTCAAAAACCAGAAAAAAATGGATTTGACATCATTCCTTTTTTTTTTCCGTGACAGCTATCAAATTAGTTAGATTAGGGGGGCAAATTTTGCCTCTGATTCATTAGGGAATATGGTACACCGTAAACATCTCATTGTATATGGATACCCTGCCACTCTGGTTAGTTGTATGGAGAAGTATTTTCTGGTCGCAAACAACGTGAAATTTTATCGAAGAGGAAAATGTTTCCTCACTGCTAGTTTAATAGCCCAACTCAAGATCTATGCACCTAACTGGAGATTTATTGGTTGATTGAATGTAACCTATTTTGACCGGCTTATAAATATTATAAATATCCTTATATTGTCCATATATATCCGTATATCATAAATATCCTTATAAATATCTTTCTAAATATACTGTGACATTTTATAGAAATTGAAGTTTTGTACGGTGTATTTCTGGTTACACATTCAGAGAAGATTGCAATTATATATAAGCTCTTTTATTAGTTTTTGGCTTGCTCTACACTGATGTGCAACATGTACCATGAACAGAGGAACTTTATTTGCGTACGTTTAGGCTTGTATCATAATTAATACACACAAAACAGACTAAACAACAATAGATTTATGAAATGAAATCAGTAAATTGTATAAAAAGATTGATTTCACTGACTGATGTTTGCTTCTCTGTCACCTTTGCAGGAGGAGATCTTTTGAAGTTGCTTCGAGATGACAGCAAGACCTTGAGTGTCCCCGAGAAGATTAAAATGAGTGAAGACGCAGCATCAGGGATGGCTTACTTGGAGGGCAAAAGTTGTATTCACAGGTAAACTAGAAATTGTCCTGGGATTAATAAACATGTGTGTGGGTTTATGGATGTAGGCATGGGTATGCATGTATGCTAGTATGTATTTGTTGAGGAACAAACAAGAAGAACTCAGATAAGCTATCAGGACTCTTGTCTATTTGAAACTTTGTGTGATATCTGCTTTCAAAGGGAAAATGTCAAAACTGAATACTAAAGACAATTCTCGTTCCTTAACCAAATAAGGAGAATGGGACATTCCCACTGCTTTTAAAAATTAGACATTTTGCTCTTGATGGTTGTAATTGTAGAATGCTGCCAGTAAATTGTAGTGATAAGTAACTTTCTGTTAACAGATAGAACCTCACCACCATCATGCAACCCCCCCCCCTCCCCACCTCACACCATTGATCTCCTATCCATCTACACGAATGTTAGAATAAAACACTCTGTGGAACTGAAATGATGTTAACATTATCAAAAATGCGGCAACATTAAGGAATGAAACCTCAAGGTAGGGAGAAATTTTTGGGAGGGGCCCAATAACGTGAGATGCCAAATGCTCTGTATATTACAGCAGATCTAGTAGATTGATATATGGTCACTGCCATGCTCCCACAGTATACCTCTGTAAAACTCATGGTCATGCTTTCACCTCATTGACAGAGACCTGGCAGCGAGGAATTGTCTGGTCGGCACGAAGAATATTCTGAAGATCAGCGATTTTGGAATGTCGAGAGAAGAAGAAGAGGAATAACAGATCGACAGCAACAACATGAGACAGATACCAATCAAATGGACGGCCCCTGAGGCCATGAAATATGGTAAAGGTTGTGTATACATATGTCCAGGCACGTAGCCAAGGGGGGGCCAAGGGGGCGACCGCCCCCCCTTGAGCATATTTTTTTTGTATATTTTTTTGATATCCCTAGTAATTTCAAAATAGAAAATGCTTAAATGCAACTTACAAGGCCTGGGAAGTGCCATTTCCAGCGATCTGGGAGGCATTTTCGGCCAAAGTTTTCTTGTACGCTTCATGCCACTCGTGATGGCGCTACGCTTAGATAGTTTGCAGAGCCATAATTGGCTCTGATAGTTTGCCTACAGGTTCGCCCCTCCCATGGCAAATTCCTGGCTACGCGCCTGAGTATGGCAAAGAAGTGGTAAAAGCAGTTACTGTGGGTCTGTTTCAAAACCTGCGTGTTCAAAACCTTAGAGAGTGTCGTGGACGATTGGCTAAGGCGTCGGACTTGTGATCCAAGGATTGCTGGTTCGACTCCTGCCTAGTCCATTACCTTGTGTCCTTGGGCAAGATGCTTTATCTCAATTGCCTCTCTCCACCCAGGGGTTAAATGGGTACCTGTGAGGTAACTTGTCATTGGGTGCAGTATATAACTGCAGCCGCCTGGAGGGATTGTCTCTGGGACAGGTTATCATTGACCAGGGGTAACATATCTTCTGTAAAGTGCTTTGATACCTATTGCTGGTATAAGCGCTTTATAAAAGTGAAATATTCTGTAGGTCTGTTTCAAAACCTGCGTGTTCAAAACCTTAGAGAGTGTTGTGGACGATTGGCTAAGAGGACGGACTTGTGATCCAAGGATTGCTGGTTCGACTCCTGCCTAGTCCATTACGTTGTGTCCTTGGGCAAGATGCTTTATCTCACTTGCCTCTCTCCACCCAGG
Organism: Apostichopus japonicus; assembly: GCF_037975245.1. Lineage (NCBI taxonomy): Eukaryota > Metazoa > Echinodermata > Holothuroidea > Aspidochirotida > Stichopodidae > Apostichopus > Apostichopus japonicus. Next base: position 14,404,350 of record NC_092580.1, read on the forward strand.
GGTTAAATGGGTACCTGTGAGGTAACTTGTCATTGGGCGCAGTATATAACTGCAGCTGCCTGGAGGGATTGTCTCTGGGACAGGTTATCATTGACCAGGGATAACATATCTTCTGTAAAGCGCTTTGAGACCTATTGCTGGTATAAGCGCTATATAAAAGTGAAATATTCTGTGGGTCTGTTTTAAAACCTGCGTGTTCAAAACCTTAGAGAGTGTTGTGGACGATTGGCTAAGGCGTCAGACTTGTGATCCAAGGATTGCTGGTTCGACTCCTGCCTAGTCCATTACCTTGTGTCCTTGGGCAAGATGCTTTATCTCAATTGCCTCTCTCCACCCAGGGGTTAAATGGGTACCTGTGAGGTAACTTGTCATTGGGTGCAGTATATAACTGCAGCCGCCTGGAGGGATTGTCTCTGGGACAGGTTATCATTGACCAGGGGTAACATATCTTCTGTAAAGTGCTTTGATACCTATTGCTGGTATAAGCGCTTTATAAAAGTGAAATATTCTGTAGGTCTGTTTCAAAACCTGCGTGTTCAAAACCTTAGAGAGTGTTGTGGACGATTGGCTAAGAGGACGGACTTGTGATCCAAGGATTGCTGGTTCGACTCCTGCCTAGTCCATTACGTTGTGTCCTTGGGCAAGATGCTTTATCTCACTTGCCTCTCTCCACCCAGGGGTTAAATGGGTACCTGTGAGGTAACTTGTCATTGGGCGCAGTATATAACTGCAGCTGCCTGGAGGGATTGTCTCTGGGACAGGTTATCATTGACCAGGGATAACATATCTTCTGTAAAGCGCTTTGAGACCTATTGCTGGTATAAGCGCTATATAAAAGTGAAATATTCTGTGGGTCTGTTTTAAAACCTGCGTGTTCAAAACCTTAGAGAGTGTTGTGGACGATTGGCTAAGGCGTCAGACTTGTGATCCAAGGATTGCTGGTTCGACTCCTGCCTAGTCCATTACCTTGTGTCCTTGGGCAAGATGCTTTATCTCAATTGCCTCTCTCCACCCAGGGGTTAAATGGGTACCTGTGAGGTAACTTGTCATTGGGTGCAGTATATAACTGCAGCCGCCTGGAGGGATTGTCTCTGGGACAGGTTATCATTGACCAGGGGTAACATATCTTCTGTAAAGTGCTTTGATACCTATTGCTGGTATAAGCGCTTTATAAAAGTGAAATATTCTGTAGGTCTGTTTCAAAACCTGCGTGTTCAAAACCTTAGAGAGTGTTGTGGACGATTGGCTAAGAGGACGGACTTGTGATCCAAGGATTGCTGGTTCGACTCCTGCCTAGTCCATTACGTTGTGTCCTTGGGCAAGATGCTTTATCTCACTTGCCTCTCTCCACCCAGGGGTTAAATGGGTACCTGTGAGGTAACTTGTCATTGGGCGCAGTATATAACTGCAGCTGCCTGGAGGGATTGTCTCTGGGACAGGTTATCATTGACCAGGGATAACATATCTTCTGTAAAGCGCTTTGAGACCTATTGCTGGTATAAGCGCTATATAAAAGTGAAATATTCTGTGGGTCTGTTTTAAAACCTGCGTGTTCAAAACCTTAGAGAGTGTTGTGGACGATTGGCTAAGGCGTCAGACTTGTGATCCAAGGATTGCTGGTTCGACTCCTGCCTAGTCCATTACATTGTGTCCTTGGGCAAGATGCTTTATCTCAATTGCCTCTCTCCACCTAGGGGTTAAATGGGTACCTGCTAGGTAACTTGTCATTGGGCGCAGTATATAACTGCAGCCGCCTGGAGGGATTGTCTCTGGGACAGGTTATCATTGATCAGGGGTAACATATCTTCTGTAAAGCGCTTTGAGACCTATTGCTGGTATAAGCGCTATATATAAGTGAAATATTATTATTACTATTTTTTTATTTTTTATTTTTATTTATTTATTTATTTATTTATTTATTTTTGGTCATAATAATTAACATTAGGGGCAATATAACGTCATCATCAAATGATGGCATGTTTTTTATTAAGCAAGAGGAATTTGTGCTTTGTTGCTGAAAATTGAAAAAATTATGACAGGTTATGAAACCTTAAAATTTAGCAAAAATTAAACAGTTTAGAAACTAGGAATTCCCCCCCAAACTAGGGTCTGGTTTATTCTTGAGTTAAAAGTGGGGTTCTATGAAATATTAAGCCTCACATTATGATATAGCTTTGAATAACACTGAATTTAATTGAACCCTTTGCATTTTTATAATCAACAGAGCATCCTATGCATCACTTTGGGAACAATTTAAAAATTTTGTGATTCTAGAAAAAAAATCATAACGACTAAAGACTTACAATAATTATATGGAAGGTTTTTAAAAAAGGACTATATATTAAGTCAGAGTGCTAAAATATTGATTTCAAAAGCTCAGATATACCTAACTTTAAATTGTTAAATTGGGACAAACAAGAAAGAAAGTTCTCAAATGCCAGTCAGAATGCTCAATATGGATTCCCAGAGCTCAAAAATATGCTTTTCTCTAAAATTAAAATGTTAGTCTATGGAACTTAGAGCCTCTAAATAATAAAATGATTTTGAAATGTTTTGTAATAACTTCATTCAAATTAGGAATTGATTATATCATTGTTGCTTAATTCAGAAAGACATCCTCTATCTGATGTATTATTGTGGAAAAACTTAGAACCTCATTATTTTTGCCCAAAAAGTAAAACATATTTATAAGGTTTTAGCCTTAAAAAAATGTTAAATTTGGACAAACAGAAATAGAAAGTTCTCAAATGCCAGTCAGGATGCTCATTATGGATTCCTAGAGCTCAGAAATATGCTTTTCTTCTGAAATGTGTTAGTTTATGGAACTTAAAGCCTCTAAATATTTAAATGATTTTTAAAATGTTTTATTACATCTCTTTCAAATTTGGAATTGATTATATAATTGATGCCTAATTTAGAAGGAAACCCTCTATATGATGCATAATTGTGGAAAAACCTAAAAGGTCAATAGTTTTGGCAAAAATTAATTATAAGGTTTTAGCCTTACAAAATTGTTAAATTTGACGAACAGATATATAAAGTTCTCAAATGCCAGTCAGGATGCTCATTATGGATTCCTAGAGCTCAGAAATATGCTTTTCTTCTGAAATGTGTTAGTCTATGGAACTTAAAGCATGATTTTTAAAATGTTTTGTTATAACTTCTTTTAAATTAGGAATTGATTATATCATTGTTTCTTAATTTAGAAGGACACCCTCTATCTTATGTATCATTGTGGTAAAACTTAAAATGGTCATGATTTTTGGCAAAAAATTAAACTAAGTTATAAGGTTTTAGCAAAATTGTTAAAATTTGGACAAAAAAAAGGTTCTCAAATGCCAGTCAGAATGCTCATTATAGATTCCCATAGCTCAGAAATATCCATCTCTCTGAAGTTAAAATGTGTTAGTCTATGTATTTTTATGCTTATTGAAATGATTTTCAAAATGTTTTATTATAACTTCTTTCAAATTAGGAATTGGTGATATCATTGTTGCTTAATTCAGAAGGACACCTTCTATCTAATGTATAATTGTTGGTAAACTTAAAAAGGTCATAATTTTTGGCAAAAAAATTGTAAGGTTTTAGCACTACAAAATTGTTAAATTTGGACAAACAAAAATAGAAAGTTCTCAAATGCCAGTCAGGATGCTCACTATAGATTCCCAGAGCTCAGAAATATGCTTCTCTCTGAAGTTAAAATGTGTTAGTCTATGGATTTTTATGCTTATTAAAATGATTTTCAAAATGTTTAATCATAACTTCTTTCACATTGGGAATGTATGATATCACTGTTGCTTAATTCAAAAGGACACCCTCTATCTAATGCATATGTGTAGAAAGAACTTAAAAGGTCATGATTTTGGCCAAAGAAAATTAAACTCATAAGGTTTATAGCCATACAAATTCATTAAATTTGGACCAAAAAAAAGGTTCTCAAATGCCAGTCAGGATGCTCATTATAGATTCACAGAGCTCAGAAATATGCTTCTCTCTGAAGTTAAAATGTGTTAGTCTATGGATTTTTATGCTTATTGAAATGATTTTTAAAATGTTTCATTATAACTTCTTTCACATTGGGAATGTATGATATTATTGTTGCTTAATTTAGAAGGACATCCTCTATCTAATGCATATGTGTGGAAAGAACTAAAAAGGTCATGATTTTGGCCAAAAAAAAAAATCATAAGGTTTATAGCCATACAAAACTGTTAAATTTTGGACAAAAAAGAAAGTTCTCAAATGCCAGTCAGGATGCTCATTATGGTTTCCCAGAGCTCAGAAATATGCTTCTTTCTGAAGTTAAAATGTGTTTAGTCTATGGATTTTTATGCTTATTGAAATGATTTTCAAAATGTTTCATTATAACTTCTTTCACATTGGGAATGTATTATATCATTGTTGCTTTATACAGAAGGACACCCTCCATCTTATGCATTATTGTGGAAAAACTTAAAGGTCATGATTTTGGCCGCAAAAAAAAAAAAACTTGTAAGGGTTACAAGGCCTTACAAAACTGTTAAATTTTGGACAAAAAAGAAAGTTCTCAAATGCCAGTCAGGATGCTCATTATGGATTCCCAGAGCTCAAAAATATGCTATTCTCTGAAGTTAAAAGTGGTAGTGTATGGATTTTTATGCTTATTAAAATGATTTTCAAAATGTTTCTAAAAATTCCTTTCACATTGGGAATGTTTTATATCATATTGCTTCCTTCAGAAGGACACCTTCCATCTAATGCATCACCGTGGAAAGAATTAAACTGTTCATGATATCTAAATTGGGGCCAAAAACTCAACAAGTTCTCCAATGCCACTCAGGATGCCCATTACGGAACCAGAGCTTGGAAACATACTTTTCTCTGAAGTTAAAAGTGGTAGTGTATGGAATTTTATGCTTATTAAATGATTTTCAAAATGTTTCATAATTACTTCTTGGGAGTGTATTGTATCATTGTTGCTTTATACAGAAGGACACCGCCATCCTATGCATTATTGTGGAAAACCTTAAAGGTCATGATTGCGGCCGCAAAAAAAAAAGACTTGTAAGGCTTACAAGGCCTTACAAAACTGTTAAATTTTGGACAAAAAAAAAAGTTCTCAAATGCCATCAGGATGCTCATTATGGATCCCCAGAGCTCAAAAATATGCTATTCTCTGAAGTTAAAAGTGGTAAGTGTATGGATTTTTATGCTTATTAAAATGATTTTCAAAATGTTCCTAAAAATTCCTTTCACATTGGGAATGTTTTATATCATATTGCTTCCTTCAGAAGGACACCTTCCATCTAATGCATCACAGTGGAAAGAATTAAACTGTTCATGATATCTAAATTGGGGCCAAACACTCAACAAGTTCCCCAATGCCACTCAGGATGCCCATTACGGAACCAGAGCTTGGAAATATACTTTCTCTGAAGTTAAAAGTGGTAGTGTATGGATTTTTATGCTTATTAAAATGATTTTCAAAATGTTTCATAATTACTTCTTTCACATTGGGAATGTATAATATCATTGTTGCTTACTTTAGGAGGGACAGCCTTTGTCACTTACGCATCATTGTGGAAAGAATGAAAATGGTCATGATATTTCGTTTTGGTGGAAAATTTAAAAATTCGTAAGGCGATATGAATAGTCTTACTAAATCAATTAACTTGAACAAACAAAATGTTCTCAAATGCCAGTCAGGATGCTCTTTACCGATTCCCCGAGCTTGGAAACATACTTTTCTCTGAAGGTTAAAAGTGGTAATGTTTGGATTTTTATGCTTATTAAAATGATTTTCAAATGTTTTTCATAACTTCTGTTACATTGGGAATGAATTATATCATTGGTGCTGAATTTAGGAGGACACCCTAAATCATATGCATATATTTGTGGAACAACTTAAAAGGTCATGATTTTGGTAAAAAGTAAAACAAAAATCATTAAGCTTTAGCATTACAAAACATTAAATTGGGACAAATATAAAAAGGTTCTCATATGCCAGTCAGGATGCTCATTATGGATTCCCAGAGACCAGAAATTTGCTTTTCTCTGAAGTAAAAAGTGTAAGTCTATGGAACTTAAAGCCTCTAAATATTTAAAATGATTTTTAACATGTTTGATTATAACTTCTTTCAAATTTGGAATTGATTGTATCCATTGTTGCCTAACACAGAAGGAAACCCTCCACTTTATGCGTAATTGTGGAAAAAAAATTAAATGGTTATGACTTTGGCCAAAAATGAAAAAAATCATAAGGTTTTAGCCTTACAAAATCATTAAATTTGGACCAAAACGAAAGTTTTCAAATGCAGAAACATGTATTGAGTTAAAATGAAAAGATAAAGTGAGTGTGGCCAAAAACAAATTGAATCACAAGGCTATTGCCCGTTACATAATAAATAATTGGAATCAAATCATTTTAGAAACAGGTCATTATTTTGGCAAATAATTAAAAATCATCATAAGGCAAACAAAATAAGGTATTTATAAGCATGTACAATATCATTATAGTTTGGACAAAATATGAAAGTTTTAAAATAGATTCCCAGAGCCCAGAAATGTTCTTTTCTCTGAAAGTTAACCCTCTAAACATTAAAGTGATTTTCCCAAGAAAATGTCTATAACCTCTTTCAAGGTAGGAACAGATCATATTCATCTAACTTAATTCAGAATGACAACTTCCAATCTAGGTATAATATTAGAAAGAATTAAAAATAGGTCACGATTGTAGCCGCAGAAAAAAAAATGGAGTTAAAGGTGGTAGTCTTTAGAAGTTTTACCCTCTAAACATTAAAGTGATTTTACAAAAAATGGCTATAACTTCTATCAATGTGGGAACAGATCATATTACTTAATTCAGAAGTAATAATAACTCAGAAGTAATAAGTACTCGGACGTAATAAGTCAGAAGTAATAATTCAGAAGTAATAATAACTTAAATCAGAATGACAACTTCCAATGTAGGTATTATATTAGAAAGAATTAAAAAAAGGTCAGAATTTTAGCCACAGAAAAAAATGGAGTTTTAACCCTCTTAACATGCCACTTTTAGCTTCAGAGAAAAGCATAAAATTCTTGGTGCTGAGAATCTAAATTGAATGATTTTGTGTTATATGAAATCATTTGATAATTAGGGACTACCACTAAACAAATGTAAACCAGGGCTCTAGGAATCCATAAAGAGCATCCAGACCTGATAATTGAGAATAAAAGACATTCTATGCATAATTTTGGAAAGAATTAAAACAGTCATAATTTTTGCTAAAGAATTTTAAAAAAAAGTCATAGGCTATATATGGCCCTACAAAACTTTCAATTTGGCAGAAGTTTTCAAATGCCATTGTTGCTTTTTGCTGAAGGACACCCTCCATCCTATGCGTAATTTTGGAAAGGCCTTAAAAGGTCATGATTGTTTTCAAATATTATCAAAAATCATTCAATCATTCAATTTGGACAGAAGTCAGGATACTCATAATGGCATCTCAAAGCTCAGAAATGTGCATAAAATGATTTTCAAAATTTGTCATAATAATTTCTTTCAAATTTGGATTGTATTATATGATTGTTGCTTAATTCAGAAAGACACACACCATCCTATGCATCATTGTGGAAATACTTTAAAAGGTCATGGTTTAGCTGAAGAAAATCATAACTTAGTTAATTTAAATTTAATTTTACAAACGTATTTAATTTGGACCAAATAACAATTTCTCAAATGCCAGTCAGGATGCTCATTATGGATTCTCAGAGCTAGGCCTCTTATAATATTAAATTAATTTTATGGTTTTAGAGTAACAAAACTGTTAAAGTTGGACAAACAAAAATAGAAAGTTCTGATGTTAAAGTGTTAGTCTATGGAACCAAAAGCCTCTAAATATTAAAATGATTTTTTAAAATGTTATATTATAACTTCTTTCAAATTAGGAATTGATATAATTGTTGCTTAATTCAGAAGGATACCCTCAACTTAAAAGTTCATTTTTTTGGGCCAAAAAATAAAACAAAATTATAAGGTTTCAGCCTACAAAACTGTTAAATATGGACCAAAAAAAATAGAAAGTTCTCAAATGCCAGTCAGGATGTTCATTATGGATTCCAAGTTAAATAGTTAGTCTATGGAACTTAGAGCTGCTAATATTAAAATGATTTTTAAAATGTTTTGTTATAACTTCTTTCAAATTAGAAATTTATTATATCATTGTTGCTTGTGAGGAAGGCATTATTTGCCACAAAAAAAAATCATTAGGTTTCAGCCATGCAAAAATCATTAAATTGGGACAAACAACAAAGGTTCTCAAATGCCAGTCAGGATGCTCATTATAAATTCCCAGAGCTCAGAAATATGCTTTATACTGAAACTAATAGTTGAAGTCTATGGACTGTTAAACCTCTAATATTAAAATAATTATCAAAATGTTTCATTTCACTTCCTTTCAAATTGAGAATGTAGCATATTATTTGAACTTAATGCAGTAGGACAACTTCCATCCTAACCATAATTTTGGAAAGAATTAAAATAAGTCTGTGATTTTAACCAAAAGCTAAAACAAAAAAATCATCAGTCAATAATATTAATAATAATAAGTAATATTTTAAGCGCATAATCAGCAACACTGCTCAAAGCGCTTTGCAAATGTAAAACCTAAAAACAAATAGTAACAAAACCCTAAATATTAAATATATAGAACCAATAAGGCATAAAATGTAAAAGCCCAACAATATAAAAAACACTCGTACTAAACGATAATAAAAAAAATACAACCTGAACGCATACAGTCCAAAACAACTTCAGAAGTATGTAAATAGTAAAATAATTTTAAAAACTTAACAAAACGCACAAAAGATTAAATCATAGTCTATGTTTATAAATATAAATAAGTATGAGAAACAATAGTACAGTAAGACCATTATTGTAAAAGCCTAAAACAGATAGTAATAAACACCCAATGCTAAACGATAATAAATAGAACCCTAAATTCGGTCGAAAAAAAAACCCTTTCAAATGTCAGATAGAATGCTCATGAGTTACCAGACTACCACTTTTATCTGGATAGAAAAGCAAATTTCTGATTTTCTAATTTCATTTAATTTTACAAAAATTGATGGAATAAGAACCATTCCCACCTTGAAAGAAATTCTAAAAAAACATAGAAACTGCATAGTAAAGCATATTTCTGAGCTCTGTATGAAAACATAGGGAGCATCCTGACTGTCAATTGAGAACTAATTAGGTGCCCTTTTTAATTCAGCAATAATGATATTCTCTCTCTAGTTTGACTAAAAGTTACAAGGACCCATTTTTAGAATCATTTTATGGTATAAATTCCATAGACTGCCACTAAACTTCATAGAAGAGTAAACTTGAGCTCTTGGAATCAATTATAACCATCCTGACTGGCATTTGAGAACTTTCGTTCTCCAAATTCACTAAATTTGTTAAGTTGCAGCCGTATGGCCCACATCATGACCTATTTAATTCTTTCCACACATGTGCATTAGATAGAGGGTGTCGTTCTTATTAAGCAGCAATGATATTATTCTTAATTTGAGAGAATTTATAAATGAAACATTTTGAAAATCATTTTAATAGGCTAAATATTCCAAAGATTACCACTTTTAACTTTAGAGAGAAGCATATCTGGGCTCTTGGAGCATTAATGAGCATCCCAACTGGCATTTGAGAACTTTTTTTTATGTCTGAATTTGATGAGTTTGTATGGCTAAAGCCTTGATTTTTGGGGGAGGGGGAGAGGGGGGTAAAAAATCATGACCTTTTGAATTCTTTCCACACATATGCATTGGATAGAGGGTGTCCTTCTTATAAAGCAACAATGATATAATTCATTCTCAATTTGAGAGAATTTATAATGAAACATTTTGAGAATCATTTTAATATGCTAAAAATTCCATATGCTACCACTTATAACTTCAGAGAGAAGCATATCTGGGCTCTGGGAATCCATAATGAGCATCCTGACTGGCATTTGAGAATTTTTTTGTCTGAATTTATTGAGTTTGTATGGCCAAAGCCTTACATTGGGTAGGGGGAGGTAAAAATCACGACCCTTTTAGTTCTTTCCACACATATGCATTGGATGGAGGGTGTCCTTCTGATTAAGCAACAATGATATTATTCATTCTCAATTTGAGATAATTTATAATGAAACATTTTGAGAATCATTTTAATATGCTAAAAATTTCATAAACTACCACTTTTAACTTCAGAGAGAAGCATATCTGGGCTCTGGGAATCCATAATGAGCATCCTGACTGGCATTTGAGAACTTTTTTTTGTCTGAATTTAATGATTTTGTATGGCCAAAGCCTTCTTTGGGGAGGGGGGAGGTAAAAATCATGACCCTTTTAGTTCTTTCCACACATATGCATTGGATGGAGGGTGTCCTTCTGATTAAGCAACAATGATATTATTCATTCTCAATTTGAGAGAATTTATAATGAAACATTTTGAGAATCATTTTAATATACTAAAAATTCCATAAACTACCACTTTTAACTTCAGAGACAAGCATAACTGGGCTCTGGGAATCCATAATGAGCATCCTGACTGGCATTTGAGAACTTTTTTTTGTCTGAATTTAATGATTTTGTATGGCCAAAGCCTTACTTTTGGGAGGGGGGAGGTAAAAATCATGACCCTTTTAGTTCTTTCCACACATATGCATTGGATGGAGGGTGTCCTTCTTATTAAGCAACAATGATATTATTCATTCTCAATTTGAGAGAATTTATAATGAAACATTTTGAGAATCATTTTAATAGGCTAAAAATTCCATAAACTACCACTTTTAACTTCAGAGAGAAGCATAACTGGGCTCTGGGAATCCATAATGAGCATCCTGACTGGTATTTGAGAACTTTTTTTTTTGTTTCCAAAATTTAATGATTTTGTATGGCTTATAGCCTTATGAGTTTTTTTTTGGGCCAAAATCATGACCTTTATAGTTCTTTCCACACATATGCATTAGATAGAGGGTGTCCTTCTTATAAAGCAACAGTGATATTATTCATTCTCAATTTGAGAGAATTTATAATGAAACATTTTGAAAATCATTTTAATAGGCTAAAAATTCCATAGGCTACCACTTTTAACTTCAGAGAGAAGCATATTTCTGGGCCCTTGGTTATCTATAATGAGCATCCTGACTGGCATTTGAGAACTTTTTTTTTTGGTCCAAATTTAATGATTTTGTATGGCTATATAGCCTAAGGAGTTTTTTTTTTTTTTGGCCAAAATCATGACCTTTTTTTAGTTCTTCCTACACATATGCATTAGATAGAGGGTGTCCTTCTTATAAAGCAACAGTGATATTATTCATTCTCAATTTGAGAGAATTTATAATGAAACATTTTGAGTATCATTTTAATTGGCTAAAAATTCCATAGGCTACCACTTTTAACTTCAGGGAGAAGCATATCTGGGCTCTGGGAATCCATAATGAGCATCCCGACTGGCATTTGAGAACTTTTTTTTTTTGGTCAAAATTTTTGGGATTTTGTATGGCTTATAGCCTTATCAATTCTCTTTTTTTTTTTTTTTGGCCAATTTTTTTTAGTTTTTTCTACACTGTATAGAGTGTGTCCTTCTTATTAAGCAATAATGAGATTATTCGTTCTCAATTTAAAGAAAATACAAAGACACATTTGAAAATCATTTTATTAGTGTTCCATAGACTGACACTTACCTTCATTGAAGAGTATACCCAAGCTCTTGGAATCCATAATGAGCATCCTGACTGGCATTTGAAAACATTTTTTTATTTCAAAATTTAATGATTTTGTCTGACCAAAGCATCAAGATTTTATTTCTCATATTTGGCCAAAATCAGAACATTCACAATTTGAAATAAAACACAAGGAAACATTTTGAAAATCGTTTTATTATGTGAAACACTTACAATCCCAAACCCTGCCACTTCATTGAAGAGTTTACCTGAGCCCTTGGAATCCATAATGAGCATCCTGATTGGCATCTTAGAATGTGTTTTGTCCAAATTCATTGATAATGTATTTCTTCACCCCACATCCCCCCCCCCCTCCCCAGGCCCCCAATTTGAAAAATAAGAATAATTTGTTAAAAACAGTTGACACATCATACTGTAGCTCTAGGAATCAATAATCAAATATATAAATGAAAACATCGTAAGGCTCAGCTATAGTCCTGTTTAATTCCAACCAATCAGTTTTGATTAATCTAATCTAATCAATGGTCTAATCAATCTCTCCTACAGTGAATATATTAGTGATTCTTATTTTGATATTTTTATAATTTTCTTGACATACAAACTAGTAGGCCGGGTTGTCAGATTGACAACCAGTCAAAATCCGTAAAAAATTTGCCCCTAGCTTACATCGTAGCATGAAACATCAACAGAGAGGTACTAGCATTCAAATCTTGTTCAGATTACATATTAAATTGATTGCATATATAATAAAATATATATATATATATAAATATGTTTTAGACTCTTCCATTCAACGTGAGACTTGCATCATCTATCTCCTCACGAATCAACCCGTTCTGCTTGTCCTCGCTCTATCCTCTTTCAGGAAGATACACGTCGCTCTCTGATGTCTGGAGTTATGGAGTACTCCTCTGGGAGATATTCTCCAGATGTAGCACTCTGTACTCCGGCATGAATAACAATGAGGCCAGAGAGAAAATAGAGGGCGGTAAGTACTGAAAAACAATGAGAGAGGAATATGAAGTCACCTTAACCTTACCCTCCCCCTTTAAGGAAAATAAGAATATTGGCCAGATGAACTGGAAAATAATAGTACTCACTGTATACAATTCAAATTACAATTAAAAGATGATATATAATAGATAACAAAAGTTACACCAGGTGGTCCTCAGTTGGTCACTATAGTTACACAAGAAAGCCACAGTAGGTATAATAGAGGGTTTCCAAAGCTGTACCAGACAGTTAATGAATTATTCTTTGGGGGAGTGGAGGGGGGGTTAATTTTTTTAATTTTTGTAAAGCTGTAACTGCTTCCTTATTTTCGTCCTCAAGAAAAATGCCACCTTAATTTACGTTAGATACACTCACTACTGCTAGTTACATATATATATGAATGATACAAATGATGTAGAAAAAAGTCTGACATTCTTGGAAATATGCCTAAAATGTCTCGTTATTGACCACTACCATAGCGACCGTTAGATGCCTGTGCCAGTTTGTCGTTGCCATGGTTATAAGCCTATCTTCTCCTCAATTTCAGGCTATCGGATGAACCAGCCTCCGGAATGTCCAGATGCCGTCTGGGAATGGATCCAGGCCTGCTGGAGGAAAGAACCAGAGGACAGACCAAACTTTTCAGAAATCAAGACAGCGATGAAGAAGATACATAAAATATTTAAATAGAATGTAATCTCTTTGTAAAAAATACAATTATTTCAACATCCAATAGTGTGAGATTCAGTCTGATACAACTCAAGGGTACAGAGGTGAAAAGCCACCATCTTTACAAATCTATTGCCAATGTTTGCTCAGGAAACATCCCAGAAATATGGCCGCCGATAACGTGAACCCTAAAGAATGTGATTGAGAATGTTTCATGTTAGCCGGTGTTTCCTGGTGAAGAAGAGAATGGATTATATGGGTTGCATGGTTCCCCTATCAAACACTGGATTCTTGGAACGATTGGAATCGATAACAGATTCAAAATGGATTATACATAGCATGGCATTTACCTATGTTTAGTTTGTTCAGGACAGTACTCATCCAATCATCGTAGAATTGTGGTCTTGTTAAGAAATGATCTATTTACAAATATTTGTCACCCTGTAGAGTTAATTGTCATTTATACAGTTTGAAACAGTTTTGATTAAGTAAGTGTACCTAAGTAAGTGTACCTAAATTCCAACTGATATACATTAATGGTAATTCTCGTTAACTATTTTGTCGTGGGATGACATCATGACACCAGGTCTTTTATTTAAAGGTGAGATGTTGTTCGTACTTATACTTCTTATAAATTAATTGGCAACAAAAAAGTTTGATCAATAACATCAAGGGAAATATATCCAATGAGTTTTTAGCCATGTTGGAGACACAAGCTGCTTCTTTGGTATTTGCTTTTGCAGTATTTGCTTTGCAAGAAAAGTTTGTATCACACTATTGGACCGTTTGCAGGCAAAAAGCTGGATTATTGATTTGAAACTATTGAAAAAATTTGAAGAAAGAAAGATGAAAATGAGGTTCATATGCAAAAGTTAATATTGATTGTCCCAATGTGCACAAAACATATTGATTGTTCAACATATTGAAATTCATACAGGCAGAGCTTGGTTAGTGGATCAATAACATGAATTCAATTCTCATAATGAATAATACAGTTGTAATATTGTCTTGCAACGTAACAACAATAGAAAATAGAAAACACATACTGCTAAATGGTTACTCATTACAATGGGGTCTATTAAGTAGCTCATTGCTGGATAATTACACGTACTGCTAATTGGTCACTAATTTCAATGGGCCTATGACATAACTCATTGCTGGATCATTACATGTACTGCTAAATGGTCACTAATTACAATGAGTTCGTAAAACTAGGTCATTGGTTTGTATTAAATCCAAAAAAGTTTTGGATCGAGTGCTCATTAAGATGGCTATTTTTTTCAGCATTTGGAAAAGAAATGCATTTTCTTTATATTTATTTAAGGTTAATGGGCGATTCATGTTCTCCCCAAAATTAAAAATCAATGTGTCACACATGATAACTTTTTCATTTCTGATATCTCATCATAATTTTGCAATATTTATATGTATCCCAGAATTGCTTGGAGGACTTTTGTCTCCTTTTCTGCCATTGTAGCTATTTTTTTTATTTACACAGGAATAGTTTGTATTACATTTGACGGACCAACATTCATAAAGTTATTTTTTCTTTTGTGTTACAAAGTTAGTATTTTTTACCTCTTAGACTACATTACACACTTTGTGTTTTACTTTCTGTTCTTCAATGGTAACAAATTTGTTGTATCAGAAAAAGAGTTCCTTGTATTTTCACTTCCTTCTAAGTGTGTTTCAAAAAAACTTGATAAAAACTGCGCGTGAAACAAAAATGTATATATGCCATAAGAAGACATGGAGTTTCATTCTTAACAAGAATTAACACAAGCAGAACTGGAGGAAATGTATACAAATAAGTTCTAAGGCCATGAATAATGCTGAACAATAATGCAACAGGTTAGCTACATATTTGTATCAATGATTTCTGTATTGGGGTGGGGGGGGGGTGTTTACCTTGTAAACAAACCAATTCATTTTACCCTATATGAATAGGACTTACAACAGGAAAGGAATAAATTGCTTTCAACCAAAAACAACAACTTTCTTGGAGCAATTACAGAAGCTTTATGCGTTTAATTGTAAATTTAATCAAGCCGACAGTGGTTAAAGTGGTTAACAAATCCATTAATCGTCAATATTTAACACTCAGATACTTTTCATATTTTAAGCACAGAAATCACATGGATCATGTTTGAAATTGTTCCACTTGGAATACATTATTTGAGGTTAAAGTTGTCTAAGTGAAATTAATGGCCTTCAGTTGCATGGGATTTTAGTATCTTGACAGGGCCTAAAAAAAATTGAACTTTTCCTCAAAATGCTCCTTTAAACATCTGGATATGAGCAAGATGCAATATGATGTATGTTATGTTCAAGATCTCAAACAATAGCAAGATTTTTGGGGGTTTTTTTGTACATTTTTGTCATTTTTATGTTTTAAACAGTGTTCTGTTTTTATCTGGTAGAGGGAAATCTTAACTTCCAGATATATATTATTTTGCAATCCCATGTTATTATTATAAAAAGTAAACTTTTTCATAATTATTTTTCTACAAAAATGTGTGAAATAGTTCTTTCTTTTGAGGAAGAAATTACAGAGTTGGCTACTTACTATTTGCTTCAATTTTATCCATATCATGCAACAGATTTAGAATACTTCCCTCTTAATCTGTTTATGTAAATATTAAAAGGTTACAAGATGGGTAAATAGTGATTGTGGGTGGGGTGGGGAGGGGGTAGACGAGGAGTGATGGGTGAAAATAGGAACATTTGGTGCCAGGGACCAAGGTTTGTAATATTTCATACACTGCATTATATCGTTTTGTAATATTTGATTTCTACATTATTAAAGGAAAATAAACTTGAGAAATATAAGATCATACATTCATTTGTTTTCATTTAACTTACAGTAACACCTTTTATTTATTGTTTGAGAAGAGAAAGATTATTCACGACAAATAGTTCTAAAAATTTTGTGCTACAGAATAGTAGTTTGAGGAATGAAGCAAAGAGCATAAGTGACCATTATTTCATTTCTAGCACATATTGGTGGTTAAGCTGATGTTCTTGAAGGTTGTTATAAATTCATTTAGTTCTGTTCAAAAAATTTCTTGCTTATATTTCATTGCATATTTTCTAATTCCTACCACATCATGTTTGGCCACTATTAGCTTGTAAATAGTTTACCAAGTATTGACAACTTCCATTACAATTTGTTAAATTAAGACACCACCCTCACTGTTTAGTTCAGAAGCAAGTAGATTGAACTATTTTGCTGTAAACTTTAAGTATATATTTTATCTTACAGATTCTCACGGTTATGTATCTTACTATTAATCCCATGAACGGTGATATTAACACTGCTTCACATTATAAATTTTATAATTCTCTGGGTCTTGGTTTAGGGTCCAAATCCTGGTAGGTCTAGAACAGTTCAAAAGTTTTCTTATTTTTAATAATATCCATAAATTCTTATCTTCGAAATAACGAAGGAAACTTGAAGCTTTGAGCAGTTTTCTTCATGCCTTTTTTTTTTTTATGGTTTTACAAGCATCAAAGGAGTCTTGTGCTCGGCTTTCACAGCACATTTTTGTCTTCTTCATAGTCACATGCATAGCTAAGTATCAGTACTGTAAGACAAGTACTGAACTCCAGGGAAGGTATTAAGGTGATATTAGTATCAACTAACACAAAGGTTAAATTAGAAAAAACGTTATGAAATGTGTCAAACCACATAAATAGTTGCAATTGAATAATGAGGTTACGACAACATCCAAGGTTTCCTCAATCAAATCTCATTCTAGCAGAAAGGGTTTTTAAACTTATCTTTTACATAGTGTTTGCACGGGTTATCCGGGTACCCGCCCTACGTAATACTACCTGGTTCCTAATTTATTACCCGAATCCTAGGCAAAGTGTGATTTAAAAAAAAAATTGCAAATCTACGGTTAGGCAGATTTCCCATTGACTTAGTGTGGTGTTAGGCTAACAAAAGTGATCAAAGATAACAGCAGTAACAAAGGTACCCGCCTGACGTGGTACTACCCGGTTTCTAATTTATTACCCGAGTCCTACGCAAAGTATGATTTAAAAAAAAAAAATTGCAAATCTACGGTTAGGCAGATTTCCCATTGACATAGTGTGGTGTTAGGCTACCATGTGGTTGAAGATAACAGCAATAACGAAGTATTCCATGGATATTTTATAACTGCGTCACAATTTCAGCTAATAAACAAATGGCTATGCTAGATTACCCCATTGACTTAGTGTGGTGTTATGCAACCTTGTGGTCGAACGTAACAGCAATAATGAAGGTGTTCCATGGATATCTTATAACTGCGCCACAATTTCAACGAATAAACAGATGGTTAGGCTTAGCTAGATTTCTCATGCATTGACTTAGTGTGGTGTTAGGCTACCATGTGGAAGAAATTATTATTTATTCATTCGTTTATTTCATAGAAGGAAAGGCTGACAAGGAATTTTACGACATGTTTATGGATTGTAGACGGGATTACTAAAATATAATAATCGCAAATGGCTTTTTACTAATCGTGTATTCCAAATGCGATCAAATTGCGCGAATCGCGTAATCTCGCGGCTAATGCGAACCCTTGGCCTGCATAATAGATAGTAGTAGTAACAACTGAGCTAAAGCCTAAAGGGATATTTTATGGTCTGATCCAATAGACGTGGAGAGCAAGCATAAGCAGCGGCGGCAGTGCCATTTTAACAACATTACTACTAATTATATTAATTATATTAAGTAATTAACAAGTTTATGACAGAAAAAAAGCAAATAGAAATTATTGAGGAAGATTTTATACCTGACCTTAAACATACGTTTATGAACATGAAAACATTGTCAGTAGAGAATATAATTAATTTATTATAGCATTTAATATGTAATTTCTTGAAAATCGTGATACACAAGGGTAAACAATTTTTTTCCCGGGTACCCGGATACCCGACGGGTAACGGCTCTCGGGTACCCGGTTCCTGATTTTTGGACCCGTGTAAACACTACTTTTACATTAGAAATGTGTTTAGTGCCAGCAATGTTTTTGTTGCCAAGTCTACACAGTTCTGTTACAACATACCACTCTGTTCCCTACATAATGTGGAAACAGTTGCAATATCCATTCATTTTTCCTTAATGCTGATATGAACTTTCACAAGTTAAAATCTGAAAAAACATCATGACCAAGACTTTATCTTTAAGATGTTTCTCCATACCCTATTAAACTTTAACAAACCAGTGATTTTTTAATCATGCCTTACAATTTCTTTCTTACCTTCTTTCTCCACAGTAAATCTGTTTGCCCATAGTCGTACCCGAGTTCTTGACCATGTTTCATGTCTTTTATGGCAAACAAACAGAGACAGACTCTTCCTTCAAGTATTTGTTTCTTCATAACAGAATTGGCCTCCCTGCCAATCTCATCATTTACCATCTTTGCAACACAGGCTGTGTCTGTAGCATCAATACTGAGGGCAACAAATTGAAAGTTTAAGTGGATTATAAAAACAATTCAGAATGACTATGAAACCAAAGGAGCAGGACTGAACAACTGTAAAAGTTGAAACACTGTTTAGAGAGCTGCGTAGACAGATCACTCCAATACATAAGATAGTCAAAGCCAAAAGGATTTTTTACACATATGATAGGAAAATGGATGTAACATTCTGGAGGAATTTGCATCCAATTCTTAGTGAATATAACCCCTTTTTATCATTGATATTTGTTGTTTTTATTCAATGGACACATGATTGCTTATTAGACTGTTATTCTCTGTGATGTCTTTAATTATGCTGATAGCTTATATATGATTCTTTGTGTAGTATAAAAGTTATTTCAAATTTAAGACCAACAACAACATGAAAAAGATTTCAAACACCAATATCAAATGTCTCTCAAATTAGCTTGAAAATGGAAAACTATCAAATGACTCCATATCAATACTTCTTTAATTCCCTGTTGCCCACCCCAGTCCTTGCTCACTCCCTCTTCCTCAGTAAATTAGGCTAGCATCCACTGCCAGATCACTACATCCAAAGTTGTACACAAGTCTATGCAAATTTTACTTTTGTCAACATGTGAATAGGCTGGCTTCTCCCATTTGACTGAGTGTAGTGTTAAGCAAAATGTGGTTGGCATATGGTGCCAGCACTCCCTTGTCCCTACCTTATAAACACCCATCCCTCTCTCCCCAGTCCTCCCCTCTTCCCAATTTATTATTCTTAGCTCCACGATCCACTTACAGGTGACTACATGTAAAACTTGTAAGCATGGCTATGCATTTGTTTTGTTTTTCATAAAAAAAAGAAAGTTTTTTCTTCTAAACAAATGTTTAGGCTAGATTTTCTGCACTTAACTTAGCGGATTGCTTTGTGCCAGCCACTCCACTCCCTACCTCTAGAAAAAAGTTGCTCCCTCTCTTCCACATTCCACAAAACATTAAATATCAACCTCTGGTCATGCTACCCTGAGTCCTCCCCCCCCCCCTCTCCCTCCATCTGACAAATCTTCTGAAAGGAGACTTTTATTTGTAGAAATGTGTACCTAAAATTCTAGGGTAAGTTAGGTTACTCCCCAAAAATTACTAGTGCCTTTCATTTTCTCCTGGCAATAATAACATCCTTCTCACAAATTAGTGATTGATATAGTCAAAATTTGAACCCTGGATGTTGTGAATATTTATAGAAAAAAAATATGCATATTTTAAATTGTTATCTTTGTTGTTGTGAATAGTCATAAAACAAATTAAGCATATACAGACCATAAAATGGGAAGCAAACATTTTAACTTACCATTCTATAATTCCACCATTCTCATACAAGTACATGGCGGTGTTGCCAGCTTTCTTGGTTCTAGCTCTATTGGATGCCTCCTCAGGAGAAATGATTTCTCCTCTTTATTCTAGCTAGAAATCACCTTGCCTGATTTCCTTTGTTGCAAACACTTCCCTTCCTGTCAAGACCTTAAAAAAGAAATGGGTTGAACAGGGAAAGAAAATAAAAGAATTCTTTGATGTTGCATTCAATGTCTTCAACCTTGGACAGCCTCACTCCCCCACACCATATCGGATTGGGAACAATCACAGAATACCATACACAGTTTGTGTTCTGCAAATGATTCTGTTCTTAAATAATCTCCCTTCTTTCTGCTCAACACCATCCCTCCATCTGTACAACCATTATGATACAGTAATGTTATCAAGACCAACTCACCCAACCCCGCCCCCCAGAAAAAGGAAAGTTTCATAAAGTTCCATAAAGCTGTTTCAACAGTACTCTGCATTACCCTGGTACTATACATATTACAAAATATGAGACAGACACTGGGCATGATCCAACCCCCCTCACCCCCACCCCTCCCCACAGGAGGCAGGATGGAAAATTGGATTGTCTTGATAATAGTACTCCATTGAGCAACAATAAATGGAGGTACTTTCCTTTTTTAAACTTGATAAATTTACCTCAATGGGACATTCAATCATTTTATGTGTTCATGTAGAATATATGAGAATAGTTTGGATGGTAAAGATTTCCAGTTGGCCTGTCTTCAACCTTGGACAGCCTCACTCCCCCACACCATATCGGATTGGGAACAATCACAGAATACCATACACAGTTTGTGTTCTGCAAATGATTCTGTTCTTAAATAATCTCCCTTCTTTCTGCTCAACACCATCCCTCCATCTGTACAACCATTATGATACAGTAATGTTATCAAGACCAACTCACCCAACCCCGCCCCCCAGAAAAAGGAAAGTTTCATAAAGTTCCATAAAGCTGTTTCAACAGTACTCTGCATTACCCTGGTACTATACATATTACAAAATATGAGACAGACACTGGGCATGATCCAACCCCCCTCACCCCCACCCCTCCCCACAGGAGGCAGGATGGAAAATTGGATTGTCTTGATAATAGTACTCCATTGAGCAACAAATAAATGGAGGTACTTTCCTTTTTTAAACTTGATAAATTTACCTCAATGGGACATTCAATCATTTTATGTGTTCATGTAGAATATATGAGAATAGTTTGGATGGTAAAGATTTCCAGTTGGCCTTTCCTATGTAGTATGTAAGCTAATGCTTGATCAATTACACTTTGAAAGCCAAAACTACATTCTGTAGAATACTTTCAAGTGGTTACTGTAAGCTCTTGTTTAGGGTTTATCATTCAGGTATGTTATTGCCCCGACTTTTCCAACATTTGAATCCCACAATCAAAGAACATTTCTTGTCAAGTTCTATTTATTTTACTAAAATACTTTTCTCTGTTACCTTGCTGATTGATTTCTAATGGTGGTCTTTCTTCAGGAAACACCACAGTTAGAGGTTGAAAAAGTTAGAGATATCTTTGAAGCCCTGCGAAAGGTTAAAACCCTCTATCATATTTTGTCTTGTTAAGACCATAGTTTCAGCTGCTTCAGTGTACACAGAGTACACCTTCCTTCTTTACACAAAGCTGAACACATCTTTGCTCAGAGTGCCCCCCCCCCCATACTTGATGTTTATATTCATTCCTAGGGTCTTGTACATTTCTCAATAGTTATCTTATCGTTCTGAGCTAAACGGTCTTTTCGATGTTTTAAGGCAGATTTGCCAAAGTAAAGTGAAGCAGCTAAGCAGATAGCCAGAAGGGCTCACTCCTTCATACATTCATGTATGTCCTGCATCCCACCCTCATGATTTGTTCTGTAAGAAACTGATCACCATGGCATAGCAATTTTGTACAAATCCTGCATCTCTTAAATGAATAAAGATTCATGTTGTTTGGATGAATGTCCAAGATTTTTGTAACGGACAGAATCCTCAGCCAGGTGGTATTCAGTGAACGATCTCCTTCAGATACTGGGTAAACTGGAATTTATCTTAAACATATTTCTCTATACCCTATTAAAGTTTAACTATTAAGTAAATATTTACTCATGCCTTGCAATTTCTTTCTTACCTTCTTTCACCACAGTAAATCTGTTTGCCCATAGTCGTACCGAAGTTCTTGACCATGTTTTATGTCATTTAGGGCAAACAAACAGAGACAGACTCTTCCTTCAAGTATTTGCAAGTATTTGTTTCTTCATAACAGAATTGGCCTCCCTGCCAATCTCATCATTTACCATCTTTGCAACACAGGCTGTGTCTGTAGCATCAATACTGAGGGCAACAAATTGAAAGTTAAGTGGATTATAAAAACAATTCAGAATGACTATGAAACCAAAGGAGCAGGACTGAACAACTGTAAAAGTTGACACACTGTATAGAGAGCTACATAGACAGATCACTCATTGTATATGATAGTACAAGCCAAAATGAATTTTTGACAGGTTAAATAGGAAAATGAATGTAACATTCTGGAGGAATTTGATTCAAGTCATATGTTTTGATGTACATTTGAAGTTGTCTCTTTTCACACAAAAGTCAACCCCAAGCATCAAGTATGATTCCTGATTTGCAAGTTATTCATTCCAAGGTGCAAACATACAGTAGTTTGTGAAAGGTAAAAAAAAACTCTTTGTTGTCAGTGCATAACTCTGACATCACCCTCATTTGCTTCAAGTCCACTTCTGGTGAAAAATCAGTGTAATTCAAAGGTGATATCTCGCTCCATCAGACAAATCTTTGGAAAGTAGACTAGGTTTTATTTGTAGAAATACGCAGCGAATATTCTTAGGGAATTTAGGCTACGCCATGAAAAATATTAGTGCCTTTCATTTTCTCCTGGTAATAATAAAATCCTACTCACAAATTAGCAAGTAGTGTGACATTCCAACCCTCCATTTTGTGAATATTTATGCATTTCAAAGTTTAAATTGTTATCCTTAATGTTGTGAATAGTCAAAGAAAAATAAACATTTACAGACCATAATATGGGAAGCAAACATTTTAACTTACCATTCTATAGTCCACCATTCTCATAAAAGTACAAGAGGGTGTTGCCATCTTCCTTGGTTCTAGCTATTTTTGATGCCTCCTCAGGAGAAATTATTTCTCTTCTATACTCTAGCTAGAAATCACCTTGCCTGATGTACTTTGTTGCAAACACTCCTCTTCCTGTCAAGATGTCAAAAAAGGAATGGATTGAAAAAGATTTTCTGATACAGGGAAAGACTAGAGCACCAATGGTGCAGAAGCTCATACCTTTTCGAGCTGAAAAATGTAGGGCCCACAAAACCAATTTTGGGCCCGTGAGGGATACCCCCCTCCCCCTCCGTTAGCAGAATCCTGGCCACACCACTGGCTATAATTCCTATTTGCCCCTTTAAATCCTATTTTACCCACTCTCTCAAACAATACCAATGACCTACCCTATTAAACTTTCTCCCCTCTACCTTAGCAGACATAACAAGCACTCCCTACAAGACATAACTTCACAAGCTGCCTACATACCTCAGGCTCAAAGACTTCTAAGAATCGGCAAGTGCTGATTGGCTATAGGGCTCTCATGCTTACAGTTCATCAGTTAATAACAACTCCCAGTCCTGCTTTAATTCCACTAACAGCCTCTGCAGAGCTTAACCACAAATGTAAACAAACACTGCAGAAACTGGGAGACAAATTAAAGGAGCTTTGGCAAAAAGTGAAGGCTCAGATTTTTTTAAACAATGGGGATTAATTGTAATTAATTAACTTTTGACCAAAATTTTTTAGGCATCACCTTATTCATACACAATCCAACAATCATCAGTTCAACTTTGAATATGATCCATCAAAATCTTGAGGAGATTGAGATATTTGAAAATATTACAAAGAATGACCCCCGATGACCCCCTAAATGACATTTGACCTCAATTTTCCGAACACCCCTCTTAACTCTCATCCCGAGGAACATTGTGACCAAGTTTCATTATAATTGGCCATACACTGTACGAACAGGAGCAATTTGAAAATATAGGGCCGCGGCCCGGGCCACAAAAGACCCCTAGTTGATCTTTGATCTCAAATTCATGAACACCCTGAAGGTAAAACTACCATAGGACTATTGTGACAAACCCTCAACATTGTACCATGGAATCTGTAGGAGAAGAAGCATTTTGCGTATTTCCACAAAATGGCCCATTACGGCCCACAGGTGACCATTGACCCCAAATTTTGGACCATATCTGATGGCCCTATACCCAATGGTCCTTGTGTCCAAGTTTCATGAAATTCCATCAAACACTGTGCGAGTGGGAGCGGTTTTACCAATTGTTGACGGATAGAGTGATAGAGTGATAGAATGATAGAGTGATAGACGCCGCACTGTAACAATAGCTCACACCAGCATGCTGGTATGAGCTAAAAATAGAAGAGTTCTTTGATGTTGTGTCCAATGTCTTCAATCTTGGACAGCCTCACTTCCCGCGTTCCAAATCGGATTGGGAACAATCACAAAAGGCCATACACAGTTGGTGTTCTACAAGTGATTTTGTTCTTAAATAATCTCCCTTCTTTCTGCTAACCCCCATCTCTCCATCTGTACAACCATTATAATGAAACAGTAATGTTATCAAGACCAACTCTTCTAAATGAACACCCCCCATCCCCCCACTCACAAAAAGGACAAAACAAAATGAGAGAGACACTGGGCATGACCCCCTCATCCCCCCACCCCAACCCAATCCCAGTGGCAGGAAGAACTAGAGCACCAATGGTGCAGAAGCTCATACCTTTTCGAGCTTAAAAATGTAGGGCCCACAAAACTTTATGGCCCACCAAATTTCAGGCCATTTTTCAGATTCCACCAATTTTGGGCCCATGAGGGATACCCCCCCCCCTCCATTAGCAGAATCCTGGCCACACCACTGGCTATAATTCCTATTTTCCTCCTTTAAATCCTATTTTACCCACTCCCTCAAACAATACCACTGACCTACCCTATTAACTTTCTCCCCTCTACCTGAGCAGACATAACTTCACAAGCACTCCTCCCAAAATTTTGGCTGGCTGCTTACAACCTCAGACTCCAAAGACTTCTAGAATCGGCAAGTGCTGATTGGCTGTAGGGCTCTCATGCTTACAGTTCAACAGTTAATAACAACTCCCAATACTGCTTTAATTCCACTAACAGCCTCTGCAGAGCTTAACCACAAATGTAAACAAATACTGCAGAGACTGGGAGACAAATTAAAGGAGCTTTGGAAAAAGGTGAAGGCTCAGATTTTTTAAACAATGGGGATTAATTGTACTTAATTAACTTTTGACCAAAAATTATGAGGCATCACCTGATTCATACACAATCCAACAATCATCAGTTAAACTTAGAATATGATCCATCAAAATCTTGAGGAGATTGAGATGTTTGAAAATATTACAAAGAATGACCCCGATGACCCCCTAAATGACATTTGACCTCAATTTTCCGAACACCCCTCGTAACCCTCATCCCGAGGAACATTGTAACCAAGTTTCATTACAACTGGCCATAAACTGTACGAATGGAAGCAATTTGAAAATATAGGGCCGCGGCCCAGGCCACAAAAGACCCCTAGTTGATCTTTGATCTCAAATTCATGAACACCTTGAAGGTAAAACTTCCATAGTACTATCGTGACAAACCCTCAACATTGTACCATGGAATCTGTAGGAGAAGAAGCATTTTGCGTATTTCCACAAAATGGCCCATTATGGCCCACAAGTGACCTTTGACCCCAAATTTCGGACCATATCTGATGGCCCTATACCCAATGGTCCTTGTGTCCAAGTTTCATGAAATTCCATTAAACACTGTGCGAGTGGGAGCAGTTTTACCAATTGTTGACGGATAGAGTGATAGACGCCGCACTGTAACAATAGCTCACACCAGCATGCTGGTATGAGCTAAAAATTGCTTTGTATTCATAATAGTATTCCATTGAGCAACAGTATATGGCGGTAATTTCCATATTGGAACTAAATCAATTTACCTCACTGGGACATTCAGTCATCTTGTGTGTTCATTTAGAATATGAGAACAGTTTGGAAAGTAAAGACCTCAAGGTCAGTGCTTTTTGAAAACTTCTAGCAATTTAAGCATGCCAAAATTTAGGGCCAATACAGACTACCTTTAACATACTGTACTCCAATGTCAGTAAAAGCAATTTGACCAACGTTCAAGTTGAAATTTTTAGTGCTAGTTTTATAGTTTAAGCTGTGTATCATTTCCCACTTGAATTTGATGCACTATCATACAGAATATCCTAAAAAGGCATTAAATGATTTTTTTTTACATCTTACCAATGGTATCAATGATGAACCTCACTTGAAAGTCTTCCTTATCACACTCTGATTGTACATGATGGAGGCAGTCCTGGTGTAGGGTGATCTTATTATGAAACTACATAAAAAAGAGAGATAACATCACAAAACATTTAAAATCATAAAAACAATACACATGCAATGACATTGAAGCAGTAAGTTAAAAGCAGAAGCAAAACTGGATGATGTCCCATTAGTCGCTGCTTAAAAAATAATTACTACTGTTTAATCTAATAATAGGTAGAAAGTTTAAAGAAAGAATTCTTTAATATGGTTTGTTTGATTTTTTTTTTCCATTTTGTATCACAGACATGTTGCTCTGAAAATGAATATTTGTTAAAATCAAATCCAAGTGGCAAGGTATGATCCACAGTAGTTAAGGCTCACAGCAACTTTTGATTATTTATAGCTTCCACACCAAAGATAGCCACTATAAGTACCAGCCATAACTAGTGATTATCTAATGGCAGATGATATTTCCTTTTGCACAAGTGTAGAATCCAAATTCATTTATAATCAAATGAGTTATTGGTTAAATGATAAAAAACAGGTTGGAGTGGAAATTTACCCTTATAAAATGGGAGTTTTCATTTGCATTCAGTAATTTATTTTGTTATTTTGAGGTTAATAGTAAGGGGCTGGTTTAGAAAATATCATGGTCCATGGTAGCCCCCTACTTTAAAGGTACAGAAATATTGCAGCACTCTATCAGTACCTGTTGGCCAACAGCCGGCTGTATGTTTAAAGTAAGGTTTTGCAGCTGATAAACTTTTGCAGAACTTTGCTTAAAACTAACTTGTTAGTTTTGTTGAAATACCAACAAAGACATCATGGTGAAATTTGTCAAATGTAGAGATAATTGTTTATAGACCTAACTTGATCAGTACCTCTAAACAAAATTGTGATCTCTAGAGTGACTCGCCATGCACCAACTGGAATATGCCCTCAACAATTAGCTTTGAATATATAAACATTTTTTGCACAGTAAATGTGTGAAGAAATTCTAGTTTCTGTATGGGACTGAAGTTACTGTTACATTTTCTTGAAAGTAATTATCAAAATATATGAAAATGCATTTAAGAAGTAGAAGCTTCTATACTATGTTTTCATTCATCAACATTTTGTGCAGTTTGAGAAGATAACAGGTCATTTTGTCCCACTACCAGTTTGCACACTACCAGTGTGCCTCCAAAGTAAAAATCCTTTCAAATTCCCACATACCTAACAGTTTGCCTCCTCACATCTATCCAATGTGTACTTTTAAAAATTGCCAGATGCTGTTATGAATATTCAAATATTAGGATTAACTCTCAGATATTAGTGACAAAATGTCATGTTCAGCAAATTTAGAGTGGAATATCATATGTTCAGACAGGTACTTTATTGCTGAGAAGTGATGTAGGTCAAATGTGGGTCATCAACATGCATAAATTTGATGTGATTTAAGTAACAATGAAGTTTAAATTTCATTGTTTAGATATAAAAAGTTGTAAATAAGGACAATATTCCACATGAACAATTTACTTAAATGGCACAGGCCTTGGCAACTCATGAACATATGCCATCAATGCCAACAACCAATCAGGTGATGAGCTGAGACTTGTAATCACATCAGCAACTTAAAGGAATTAAACCAATGCTCCCCTTTAAGATCACTACTCTCAGCTAATTCATCAGAGTCATCCAGGCACCTGATAGACAACAGCAATAGGACAAACCAAACTTTTCAAACCTACTTTTCTAATATCAAATATCACCTGTACTCATGTACACATTCCATCAATGACAAGGACCATGTGTCGAGCTGAGACTTGCAATCTCATCCACTCAGGAAGGATAATTAATATTCATCATATAAGTAAGATATTTTGTGACATTTTAGTTCAATAACACTATTTCCATTTTTAAGATGTAATGGCTGAATTGTATGCATTTATGATGGTATTTCTTTGCTCTACCATGTGGTGAGCAAGTTGAGCAGGAGCCAGTAGGAGTCAGCCTAGCTAAAAGTTAACCTTAGACAAAACAAAAATAATAATTTGCATGCAGAGAGGAAAAATTGTTCTTTTTCAATCAGTTTAGTTACTGAAATATAATGGAATATATGCATTCATACTGTCCAACAAACATGTCATTTTGGGGTTCAATTTTTTTAAATTTGATTTTGATTTCATCAATCTTTTTCTTCATTAGGATCACAACAGGAAAATGAGCATTTTATCCACTTGTGTAATCTTTGTATGGACACTTGCCTAGTGGCCCTGGGCATGCTGGGTGAGACCTGCCCCAGCTGACAGCCCTTTCAGCTGCCCTACTAAATTGGGAGGGTCATAAGGAGAGGAGAATTGTTTTCAACAAGGAAAACTAGCTAGACTTAAATGTCAATATGGTACTATCCATGATAAGACTCTTGCAGGTAATTGTTAAGGAATAATTAATGTTAATAGATTTTGTGTAGTTTCATGAATGAAAGTTTTTTGGATCACCTCATGACAGCATCAGCAGTGGGTTTGGAAAGTGGGGTGGCCAAATTTGAATCTTCTCACTTAACAAGTACATCAGTGGCGCACAAAGCATGATATTTTCTTTGGATCACACAAATAGCTGCATAGAGCCTTGATGTCTGAATAAGGGGCAGGGGTCTGAGGGGAGGGGTGTCCATAGCTTATTTCCCAGATTTAGCCATGTGTTTGGCTCTGAAATTATGGTATCTGCATAAAGTGAATCAGAGAAACAAAATTGAAGGTTTGGGGGAAAAGTGCAATGGTCCACCCTTTCTTACCTTCCTTCCTCCCTCCCATGTTATCCAATCCACCCCCCCCCCTCCCCCTCCCTATCACACCTTCTCATGTTATAGATGTTTAGTGGGACAAGATTAAAGTAGAAGGCAGATACTGAGATACCAATAGATTAGCACTAAAAATTGGAAATGCAAACTAACATGGCCAAAGCTATTTGTTATAGGCCTCAGTAAATCAAGCCCAATCACTAATATTCATGAGTTGTGCACCAAAACAATAGGGATCACCAACTTCCCAACTTATTAACCAAGTATGGTATCACTCTAGTATGCATTTTGTAGAGATATTTTGTTCACAAGCTCATTGTCACATACACACCCAGACACCAACTTGATTGCATAAATTTTAGTTGCCTCCAGTATGGGAAGTAATTAACAAGGAGCCAATCAATTGTTTCAAGACAATACAACTCACTGATGTATGGTGTTTTCTCCTTCTCCAGCATCATAACTACTGTGTTTATATCTTTGGCATGAATCATTTTGTCTATATAAAAGAAATATATGTAATGACAACCTAGACCAGTAGAAATATCATGGCTTGCTTGCACTACTGATCATTATTGCGCATGAAATGATAGTTAGTGTGAACTTTTCATTGTTTACCAACAATTAATCACATAATTAAATTAGTAAGGGATGAGTTTGCATATGATCAACCACCAATAGAAGTGACTTCCTTGCCAAAAATGAGCTATTAGCCACAAAAGTTGTTATTAATTAACTTTTACTAAAAAGTGCAAATTGTTCAAATCTGCATTGTTGATAAAGTAATGATAATAATCATATTTACATGAGTTCAATCCAAATGGAAAAAATCAAATAATGTTATAGCCATACAGGAATTAACATTCTAGTTTAGCAAATTTAACAAAATGGTAAAATATTCTCCAATATGATAATTTCTCACTAGTACATGTTAACACCTACAGTAATCAACCAAGAAAATCTGGTAAAAAAACCACAATTATTAAATGTAACAGTCATGATATGTTTTTGGACTAATTGGCATTAGAATGGAATGATCCACACAACACAAATACAACTTTATGAAATGTAACAAAACATTCACCCAATTATTGGCATGTAGAAATCTTGTATTGGTCCATAAAATTTGTTTTTACATTTTATGTTTGAGTTATAATAAAGTTTTCAAATTTTGGTAAGGTCAATTTATGTTGTACAGCAGCACATTCCATGCTTGATGAAATTTTACCTACTTTATAGTTGTGTATATATTGAAAACTTAATTCATAATTAATTTATGGTATGAGTACCAACAATCCAACATAACATGGCATATTGGCTCATTTAACTATATAACCCAAGATTCCATTATAAGACATACACACACACATAACCACACAAAAACATGCAGACTTCACTATGTCTGATCAAACCTCTCACCTCTAATCTAGGATTTTAACTTTCTTGCTGGTCTCTTCGCAGTAGTCCCTTGAATGATGATCTTTGAGCTTTGCATGGTGATTATCACACTGAAAATAAACAAGGTTTGAGGTTAAAATGATGCATTCATAGTTTTAAACAGCTATGGACAACTTTTCTGGGAGTCCTCCTGTTCCAAAGTTTAATCTTTCCCTACCCCTCCTCCACACCCGTACCCACCATTCCCCAATAGCCTCCTTTACTCTCTTCTGCCCCCTCCCTGCAATATGACAGGGAAAACTTGTAATACATGACTCGTAGACTGCTTCATTAACACTACTATGCCAAGAGTTTTAAAATGTCTTTGAATCCTAATTGTCACAAGCAGTTGACAAACTGTCCATACCTATCATGCCTTATCGATAACACAATGGCAATCCAATATTTGCAAATATTTAAGTACAATCACAAACAACATTAGCAATGGCAATACATCCAGGCCAGCCAAGTTGGTGTGATCAACAAAAATCAAAATTATGTTTCAACTGGATTCTCGACTCTGATATTCTTGTCCCGGCCTTTACTCTGATTCTGACATGGCTTGGACTCAGGACATGTTGACTTGGACTTGATTTTGGACAAGTGAACCTGGCTTAGAGCCCTGCTATATGCCTCACTATTGGTTGCTCAGATCATATTAATTAGGTCACATGGGAAAATACTATATTTTATGAATTTTTAAATGGTAAATCTGAACTTCTTCAAATTGGCTGGCCTTGAGATACTGCTACTGAAGTTGTGATTTTACTTAGATATTTGTAAAACATGATTGTAGTTGTATAAACAATGATGAACCATATATAAAAGTGCTTTTCCAATGTAACAGCATGTTGGGCAAGGAAATGACAGCTAAAAAGGAAAGAGAACAGAAATAAATAATACAGGACAAACATGAAATTACAACCACAAAAATTAAAAAATTACACAAACACATTCAACATTAATCAATAAGAAAAGCCACTGTAAGCTTGGATAAAAACAGTTCAGCACTGCAAGCAACAATTCCTGCTTTCCTGAAATGATGCAAGTGAAAGATAGTATAATTGACCCATGAACAGGAATTCCGATTCACAGCCTGACTGGACAAGCATAGCCAATGTTAGCTCACACATATAGTCCGTATGAAAAAATAATCAGAAATGCCTGCATGCACATAGCCACAACCAAAGATGTACAAATCATCAAACAAGAACATGAATAAGTAAATTCAGCCTGAGAGTTGATGATGGGGATATTTTAGGTTACAAAACAAAATTATCATCAACTCATGCACCAGTGCTCAACCTCTGACCAGTGAGAACTGCTTAGGCGTACCTGATATTTATATAGGCTATCATTAATAAGAGAATGCTGAACTTGGTCTGTCATTTCTCCATAACCTGAATTTTCGAGACTCACAAAACACACATCATTTCTATTCATAGCAGACTTAAATCAAGTATCCATAGGACACAGTCTGCCCTTTTACAGATGTCATGAAAATCCCTTTCTAACCCCTCTACTTCACCAATTTCTGGAAGGACCACTTTCATCATGCCACAAATGAGCTTTCTGCCAAAGTCTAACTGGACATACAATATACGGCCAAAAGGCTAGGTAATTAAACTACTGATGAACAGGACACTGTTGTCAAAATGCAAACATTCTACAGCCTCTGATATGGCAAGGTTCATCCTTGGCTTGCACAATGACAGACTGACTACCCATATCAGAGATATTCATTCCTACAATCTGACCAAGGATAATAAACTAGTGTTGCTACGATAATCGTTTTCAATATCGGTATCGGCCGATATTTGCAATATCGGCAGCATATCGGTATCGGTAAAATTTTGCCTAATTGCCGATAACAGCAAACCGATATTGAACTTTTCTTTTTAACAGCAGTGCTACTTCTTTATACTTGCAATGATCTGTTAATCTGCCTAAGACGATCCATTTCTTTAGCGTCAGTTAAACTCAGATTCATTTTCGATTAATATCCATGGAAAGCTGACCCTCCGTAACCTCTAAAAACATGTCTACGGCGCGCGAATATAACCAATGACCTTCGTGAACCTTGGCCTACACACATCATTAGTGCAGCATATATACATATTACACTGTACTAACCATTCATTTTCTCAAAGGCCATGAAAACCTTGAACATGATGTATAACTGCACAGTTCAGCAGTGTTGGAAAACCTTGTTCAATTTCCCGCGAACACAAAATACTGACAACTTTTTTTATTTAAATTGTCACGAAACTGATAAATTTTAAAATGACAAGTTAGAGTACCTATGTAATGTTATAAAATGAAAAGAGATTTAATCTGTCTTTCAATCTTTAAAAAGTGCAACTTACAAAACTTCCGATATTATGAAACAAACAACGTTCAGCAAAGCCCTGTTTCTAGACTGCCTAACAATGAATAGCGTGCACTATGCGTACATTTTTACAACTGCAGTGCTTAACCCTATACCCAACTACCACGGTACATGTGCTGCAAATTTTCCCAGGTACCTTCCCAAACAACTGTGAGCTCATCCCCTGTGTAACACCTGTTTGTTAACATTTTTTGGCACTTTGCCAGGGAACTTTTTAGTTACGTGAGATCCGTAACCGCCGAGGTGGTTAGGCTATTTGCTATACACTTAACTATGGTAGGATATTATTTTTTTCCGTATTTTTGGAAATTCTAGAAAATACTTCCTTTTCCCCCCGCTTAACAACAGATGTGGTCTTACGGTATATTCATAAATGGATGCACTAGAGCCTTGTTTACATGACATTAGTTGCATTTAGTACGATATGCCAGTTTTGCGTGAATTTTTCGAAAGTGTTTTGCTCGAGTTTCGTAATATTTGAAAAGGTGTACCACCTTACTTTCTGTACACAATTGGTCATTTCTCTACTGATTTTCAGTTTTTTTTTCTCTATACGGTCAAGAGAATAAGTTGTACATTGATAAACTCAATAAATTATAACTTTTACATTGTGATCGACAGTTCGTAACCTAATTAAGATGCAATTTTGCAAGCATACGTTAACACTGTAAGCAACTTGTAAGTCTTTACGATGTTAAGGCTCACATTTACTGCGTCCAGTTTATTTTGACTGTTAAAAAATATCGGTATCGTATCGGTATCGGACCGATATTGGGATGATAATATCGGATATCGGCCAAAACCGATATTGGTGATATCGGCGCAACACTATAATAAACCATACTCACTGTCTCAGACTGGAACTGTTTGTAAGTTGATCCTTAACTGTTCCAGCCATCTATGAGTCTACCTAGGTCCCCATCTATCAGTCCTGAGACAAGAGACACACCCCTTCATAGACCATACTTTGCTATAATCATGTCAATTAGTTCACTTTTCATTGCTATTTTATGTCTATTTGAAATTCATCAGTTCAACAATGTTATATGCTTTGAGGATGAATTTGAAAATTATGTCAACAAACATCACACTTTTTACCAAATATTTAACCAAGGCATAATAGCGCCACTGATGAATTTGATTTGGTATCCACCATGTTGTACGATATCAATATTTAAGCAGGTAATCATTTAAACACTTTAAGATGGCAGCAAAATGAATTGATTAGCTGCAAACTCTCCTGTCCATCAAAAAATCACTGCAATATGATATATATTCAAGTCACAATTCATTCTCTGAATACTTTATTTCAACATACTTCCATCTATTTCTATCTGCAGGTTTTCCTTCCAGTGTGTCATCACTTTAAATTCTTTACTCTAGTCGCCATCAAAATCTGAGTAACTACTGTACAGTATAGGATTGCCCCTCTGTGAAGATACAAATAAATTAAAACATGGTTAATATCTTAGAAACGTACATGATGGGTTATTCAATACATTATGGGTCCAAAAGTGTGGCATTTTGATAAAATATTTACTTTCAAAATTTAACAAAAGTATTGTGAGTAAATATTATGACATAAAAATAGTATTTTTATTGCATGTGCTACCAAGACACCAAGCTCACTATCTCCAAGTTAATAAAAGTCTTCAGTCTCAAAACCTGGTTTGATTATACATATTAGCTTCACCTTTTTATAACATTTCATACTATTAGTATTATCTCAACACAATTGGCTATCAAAGATTTCAATAACTATCAGGGTTGAAACTGAAATTTCTTTACTTTTCCAGGATTTTCCACTGGACAAATCAAAGTTATCCACTGCCGAATAAAGTTACTGACTGACTGGAGTAACATCACACAACACAAAACATGGTCTAGCCACTTACAACATCTTCAGATCTAGCTGGAATAGAGTTACTGACTGACTGGAGTCACATCACACAATATGAAACATGGTCTAGCCACTTAAAGTACTGCATCTTTAGATCTAACAGGTGAGACCTTGTGAACTGTGAAGGGTTATTTCTAACAGGAGACCTTTTGAACCGTGAAGGGTTATATCTGAAAGTAACTTGCAATAAAAGTACTTTTGATTAAGGGCAGAAGTACAGGGTGCTACTACAATTCCATGCTGATTGAGCAGAAAAGGAGAGAGCTAGATGCTGTCATTCAATTTGGAAGAAGAATGTGAGTTCCTTAACAAAAAAAGGCAGTAATTTTACTTGTCAAAATATTAGAACTTTACTTCTTACATTGTGTGAATATGATACTTTTCACAAACATTTGCTACTTACATTTGTCCTCACTAGTACTTAAGCCGCAATCTTTGGCCTTTGTCCTTCACCTGGTGTTGCCTGGCTACATGGTGTGCAAGGTACAGGACATGCTTCTCACAACTGACACATTGTATTGCACATCTATTCTCCATATTTGCCTATAGGAGAATATACAAGAATAAAAAAAATTGCTGTATCAAAGATTATATGAGATTCTGTATAGAAGGATCGATAAACATTTTGCCTGTGAGTCAAGAAAAGTATCTCAATGGGACATAATTAAAGTAATCTTGTGTTGAAGCAGTGAAGCCTTGAGAAAAGTGAGGCAAAGAGCCAGATCAAATATAAGTCGTCATACATACATTGTCCATTCGACTTTGAAAACGGAATTTGAATTTACCCATTTTTCCGAAAGAGTAGGTGTACTTTTCACAAGAGAGACATGTTATGGTGACCAGATCAGAGTAATAATTACTATACTCCTGACTTATAAGAACCAACTTTGAAACATTTTCTCGCCTCTTATGAACAAGTGGAGTGCTTTATGCAACTTTTAATGTCTGGAAAGTGTCATTTCCGGTATCAGAGAAGCATATGGCAAACATTTTCTTGCTTGTATTATTTTAGTGCACCACTCAGATAGTGTCATAGTTGTCCCAGGAAAATGCAGTGAAGAAGCAACCCTCCCTCCACCTTCCACCCCACTCCCTCTTTCCACACACCTACTTTTGTGTAATATTTCCATTTAGTCTGTGCATGCAGTTTTCAGTTAAATGTTAATGTTGCAAAGTGGGTAGTAGATTATGCAGGATAACAGATCCCACCTTATGAAGTGAGAGTGCAAACAGTTTGATGCATATCTACATTCAGTCAGATATTGTCATCAATAGATGAGATGTTATCACGAGTAGTGGCTTGAGTGTGTTGTATTGCCTACAAAGCTTTGTCCAAACATGGTTAGTGAATATCATTAGGCCTTCAAATCATAGTTGAGTAAATTTATGCAAATTGCCTGTAATTAAAGTTACTATCCAGAACATACCTGGCTATAGGCTTTGGCCTAGCCTACCTCAAGACTCAGATTACTGGCTAGGCTTTAGCCTGCTTTACTGCTTAGGCCCTATACCCTTTTGCCACACTAACTTGTACATTGTTGGGAATATGATGCAAATGGAGAATGTGTTTGAATATTTGTACAATTCTAGTAGATATATTAATAGACTGAAATATTGTAGGCTTCGTTATGACCTAGGCGAACCTACGTTAGAATCTTACTCTTCAGACTGGAAAGAACTGTGACCATACGCCAAGGTGGATGTGGTTTTGTTCTGTATTTGTATGCCACACTATCTAAGCGGAGCACCACCATCGGTTGGCGCAGAGCGTACACAAAAAGTTTTGGTCAATAATGCCTCCCAGATCGCAGGAAATGACACTTCCCGGACCATATAACTTACATCTGTAATTGTATATTTGGAGGTTTCGTGTAATGAAAATTTGGGTGAAATCATCATGCGTAATGGGGAAAGTAATATATTAGTACCACCCTGGAACACATCACATGACCCTCCATGCATGGTACGCACGTATTTACTGTGTGAAAGTTTCTCCAGATTTATTAAACTCGATGGTATGAACCATGTTGCGTCACTTGCACTGTTGCGGCTGAATTTTCCTCCACGCTTACACGATACGCCACGCCAACTGTCGTACTTTTCCCTGGGGCAGTAATGTACGCCGTACGCCCAATTTATTGGCGTACATTTCCATACGTCAAAGATCTTTGTGTGAAAGGTCGTACTTTCCAGTATGGCTCTTCAGTAGACCAAGGCCGGGCAAGGTAGGCTATGTAAATGTCACCTTCAGTTATTCTGGCATGTGGATCTATCGTTAGGGATAAAGGATAAAGAAGGATGAGGATAAGTAAAATGAGGTGGTGATAACTGCTGTCATTAGGCTTAAGTCATTTCGCATCCAAAGCCGTATAGCTGGTCTAGGCCTAGGGGCCTACGGTAGGCTAACTAGCCTACATCCAACTTTCCAAGGTCCAGTGAATAACAATACAGCACTACTCACTAGATCATTAGATGGGCAGACGACACTAAAGTAATTATATTCCTATGTAAATGCTTCTGCTATCGCTTCGTAATAATTACCTGTGAAGCTGCAGTACACTGCCACATTTTTGGCGAAATGCGGCACACGATATCACCATTTGGAGTGATTTATGTGAACTTTATCACTTTAATTATGTCAAAGGCATACCGCATAGGCCTAGTGTTTGTACTTCGCGCTGGTACTTTCTTGCCGTACAAAGCAAAACGGAAGTACGTCACAGTTCAACTTCCCTGTTGTCGAAACACCTTGCTTGGAACTAACCTCAGCCGTTGATTTCTGTTGTGACCTACGTGACCTTTGGTGTGAACATAACAACCTTCTTCGAAAAGCTAGTAATGTACGGCACCAGCTAGTGTTGTTTGGGCACAAGCGCAATGGAGAAGAAACTTCTAGTTCTACATGGGTCTATTTGAATGGTAAGTTTTCTGGCAATGTTGTTTGTCACATTCATGATACAGACTAGTAGAAGTTAGACAGTCAAAGATTAGAGCCTAATACGTAAAATATACAACACATGAACCATGATGGCATGGAGACTTGATGTAACGTTAGCTTAATGTAGCCTAACATTGACAACGTTGGACCCTGGTAATCCAGGCCTAGCCAAGCCTCGTACGCGCATGTAGGTACAGGCTCTAGCCTACTGTAGTGTAGGCCTAACTGGTGTCTCAGTTAACCTGGTTACACTATCGACTGGCGTTTTTCGCTGTCAAAATTCGTTTGTTGGCTGGAACTAAACTGACATTCAACATGTTCTGTTTCATTTTAATTTAATTTTTGTTTATCGGCCATAAATAGGCCTAGGCTATTCCAAAAGAATTGTTTAGGGTGAATGTAATGTGCCAGTGATGAACAGTAAATTTGAGTGTACTCTATAGTACTGCCTGTACTGTGTTTAAAACATGCAAAGCAATAGCCAAGCTATTCATCTTCTAACATAAAGATCGTTTCTATTACCTATCAATAATGCTAAGAAGAAAATTTCAGACATCAAACTCCAAAGAAATTGTGTCAAATCAGACAGATTGCTAATCCATCACAACATGTAAAGATCACATCATTTTTTCGCCTCTCAGAAATCCTTCAAATTTCTCAGTTAAATATTCATTCAGTATATTACTTTATCATTATTCTGTGAGAGTTCATTGCTAGTACTAAACAACGTCCAAGATGCCACCTAAAAAAGCTACAAACGCAGCAAAATCGACCTCAACTAGAAGGCAGGCTCGCGAACCCCAGCCTAACGATGAGCCTACACCTCAACCTAACACTGATCTAATTCATGTGGACATTATAGACTCTATTCGCCAAGAGTTGAATGCTGCCATTAACTCAGATGACTTTTGCACCAATCTAATATGCAAACTAGTGCCAGCGATAGCGGAAGCAGTGAAAGAGAAGGTATGTAAAGAAATTCATGACACCTTCCAACTTGAACTGTCTAAAAAGCAAAAACAACTTGATGATGCCAGGGAGGAAATATGCCAGCTCAGACGAGACTTAACTGCAACCCAGGACTCTGCTGACCGCCAGGAGCAGTATTCAAGGCGTAACTGTCTCCGCATACAGGGGATTCCTGAATCTCCTGGAGAATCGACTGACGAGTTAGTCATTAATCTGGCGACCGAAAAACTGAACGTTACCCTTACCCCTGGAGAAATCGACCGTTCACACCGCATTTCACCCCGACCTAGAGCTAACAACATAGCAAACGCCACCCGACCCAGGGCTATCATCGTCAAACTGACCTCATACAACACAAGAGACAGGATATATCGTGCCAGGACCTCACTAAAAGGCACCAGAATATACATTAATGAGGATTTGACCCGCAGGAACCAGGAGCTATCGCCCGTGCCCGCAAACATGAAAGAGTTAACCGGTCTTGGACCCTAGATGGGAAGATATTCGTCATTGATGGAAACGATCATAAACATCATATTGCTAACACAGAGGACCTGGCAAGACTTCGGTAATGTACGGACACAATGGTGAAGTTGAAGCCGCCATCTTGAATTTGAAGCCGCTACCTTGATTTTTGGGGACAGTACATACCATTGCCGTTTGTTACTTAAATGTAGCAAGTAGTTGCACGTTTTACTGGTATTTTACAGATTACTTTAAAGGATTTCCCTTTTGTCTTTTGTGTGTTTTCGTTTGTCCAACCACCCGTCTTATCCACATTCAAGGTATTATACGTTATAATACTTTTTTTTTCACTCTTCTTATTTTGTTCTGTTCTTCTTTCTTTCTCTTTTTTTTTTCTTTTCTTACTTCTTGATAGTTTGCATTTGACACTGCATGGAGCATTGTACTTTATTCAGTCACCTCTGTTGTATTTGTGCGCATAGCTTAACGTCTAGTGATCGTTGTTCCATAGGTCATTGCTGTAATTGCTCCGGGGTTATAAAATGGCATAATGACTGTATTAGTTATCCTATTGTTAGTTTGCATGGGGACATAGCCTGTATCATTTGTAAAAATACTCGAAATCACTTTCAAGCATGCGACGACATTAATTCCCCTCTCAGTTCTATTGATCCTGATATCAATTCTGTTCAAAGTTTTCAAGCTACTAACTGCAAGTATCATGATTATAATTTCTTTCAAGATATTACCAACGATTTATGGGATCAGAAACTTACCTTGTATCATGTGAATGCTAGGTCTCTGAATAGTAACTTTAATAATTTATTATTATCACTAAGATCCGTTAGGCATAATTTTTCTGTTATCGGTATAACCGAGACCTGGCTTGGTAATCCTAATACTTTACATACTCTCTACAACATCCCTGGGTATAATATGGAACATGCCTCTAGGCAAGGGCATGGTGGAGGGGTCGCACTATATATCAATTCATCTCTTAAATACAAATCTCGTTCAGATTTGAGTATATTTGTAGAAGGCGTATTTGAGTCAACTTTTATAGAACTACAGGCTTCTCATTCGCCAATCATCATAGGGGTTATTTATTGCCCCTCCGGTATTAGCGAAACTGTGCCTGACATGTTCTCTACTTTATTTATTTCATTGAATCGAGAAGACAGGAGTTGTTTCTTAATGGGCGATTTTAACTGTAATCTCTTAATTACATCGGAAAACATCGGTAATCAGTTTATCAACCTTGTACACTCTCACTCTTTTCGTCCACTCCACAATTTGCCTTCTAGGATAACGTCACACTCTGCTACACTTCTTGATGTAATTTTTACGAATAGTCCATCATTGTCATCTACTGTACCTCGGGCATAATTTGTGACAACATTTTGGATCATTTCCCTGTTTTTACTATTGTTGACATTGACAATGTTAAAACTAGTATTCCGTCAATTACATTAAGGAGGCACGTTAATCTAGCAACTATACGGTTATTTCGGTCTGCTATTGAAAACGAAACTTGGCAAGATGTCTTTTATGGCAATGATGTAAAGTTGCATTTGATCAGTTTAATAAAATATTTAGTAAGCATTTAAACAACTGTCTTCCGTATGTTCCTAGTACAAAGAAGGGTATTAGTGACAAGAATGACTGGATGACTCCTGCCATCCTTAATTCTTGCCGTACAAAGAATCGTCTATATAAAAAATATCTCCGTAGCCGTACTGCAAACAACTTGAACGACTACAAACGTTTTCATAATCGTCTTACGTCTGTTATCAGGCTGGCCAAAAAGTCTTACTACACCAATATGTTTAATAATAACAACCAGGATGCGAAAAGTATGTGGCGGTCAATAAATACCCTTTTACATGGTCGACAAGCTAATCGCACTCCTGAACAGATTAATTATCAGGGGGTCAGTTTTTCTAATCCATTGGATATTGGAAACATTTTTAATGATTATTTTACTACTATTGGTCCAGCCACTCAACATAAGATTCCTAATGTTAATTCTCACTACAAAATGTACCTGCAAGCACCAGTCATAGACTCTTTATTCATTATTCCTGCAACAAGAGATGAGGTCCTTAAAGTACTTCTATCACTCAAGCCATCCGCTGCTGGTTTTGATGGTGTTTCTGCTATTATTGTAAAACATTAGCGTTGTGCGGTAGTCGGATTTCACACAACCGGTAGTGTTGCAACATGAATACCGGTATCGTAACTACAACCGGTATTTTCCTCAACTTTCATCTACGGTTCAAAGCACTTAGTTACGAGACTGTCAATGTCATACATTCAATATGCATAGCCTAGGCTATGTACATACTCTTACACGCACGTTTATAAAAAAAATAAAAAAAATAACACGCTATATTAGGGCCTTTGTTTTTTAACATACACTGCCAAATGAAAAGCACAAACCTTGGAAAAAAGCAACCCACACCATCCTTCATTCATACTCGACGTACGATATTAGATTAACACGTTCGCACGTGGATTAAACTTGTAATCCGTACACAAACATAAATTGGGATTTCCCCACTATTCCATGATATTGGAATAGGGCAACCCCTTCAAGTTCAAAAGTTCACAATGAAAAGTTTTTAACTATCAACAAGTCACCACGTGTTTGGAACTTCAGACAATTAGAATATAACATAGGGGCTACGTAAATACGGGATTACAAACTACATACATAAGAATAGTACAGATTTATTTTTATCGTTTATCGGCTGTTCTTTACTCCAGGAAATATACTTTGAATAAGTGCAATATCAATCTTTCGTACAAAAGTTCTTAAAAATTAAAAAAGTAGCGAAAGATAAATATAAATGACATCGT
Source organism: Apostichopus japonicus (assembly GCF_037975245.1). Lineage (NCBI taxonomy): Eukaryota > Metazoa > Echinodermata > Holothuroidea > Aspidochirotida > Stichopodidae > Apostichopus > Apostichopus japonicus. Next base: position 14,446,625 of record NC_092580.1, read on the forward strand.
GGAACCCCCCGTATTAATAAACGAATCCATTTCATTACAGCATCAAAATCACTGCTGTGTACCAGTACCGTATCCTAGGCTATAATAATATACAGTCCCGTGCGAAGATGGATTTAAACTGGATATACTCCCTGCGGTTTTGGCTCAAAATTTATAAAATCGTTAAAATTATTATAACAAAATGAGGTGAAATGCATAAGGGTAAGATTTTGTACATGGGAACCTTGACAATCATCGTTTGGAGGAAGAATAAATAACGAAAATTTCAGAATAACTTTGAGGTCCCATAACAAGTAACGTTCGATATTTATTGTAGCCTAGGTCCAAATTACTACGTGAAAAGTTGATTTAATATATAGCCTAGTCTAGGCCAGTACGTAAGTTGATCAGATATTATTCAAACTAAGAACACAGAAACCAGAAAAATCGTGTTTTGTTTTCTTTATTTCAAATAGTAACACGTAGATATTTTTATTAATGTCCGGGATTCCCGGGAATGATACCGAAACGAATGTAATAACCGGTTGTTTTCCCAATACCGGTAGTAGTTACACATTGCACTGTGATCGGGATTAGTCAATACCGGTATCGGGATACCGGTATTCACTTGACTACCGGGATCCCGCACAACCCTATAAAACATGTTGCCCATTCATTATTTATTCCACTCACATATCTTTGTAATCTCTCTTTTGAGCTTGGTGTTGTCCCCACATCTTTAAAAATAGCTCGAGTTGTTCCTGTCTTTAAGGCCGGTGAAAAGGAATCCGTGAATAATTATAGACCCATTTCAGTTCTCCCATGTTTCTCCAAGGTAATCGAAAAAATAATGTTCTCACGGTTATATAATTATTGCTAAGCATAATTTACTGTATAACTATCAATTTGGTTTCCTTCCTGGCCGCTCAACTACACATGCTATTTTACATTTTACTTGTAAAGTTATGGAAGCTTTCGAAAATAATCAGTATGCTTCTGGTATATTTCTGGATCTGTCGAAGGCGTTTGATACCCTTGACCATAACATTTTACTTGAAAAACTTAGTCATTATGGAATCCGGGGAACTGTACTTCAGTGGTTCAAAAGCTATCTTGCTGATCATCACCAGTTTGTTGTTATTAATAGTATAAATTCTGTTTCTAAGCCAATTAAGTGTGGTGTTCCTCAAGGGTCCATACTTGGTCCATTGTTGTTTATAATTTATGTTAATGACCTCTATAGAGCCAGAAATTTCATATAATCTCTTATGCTGATGATACCAACCTGTTCTTTTCCAGTAATGACATTAATTTTCTATTGGATACTATACAGAATGAGTTTACATATATTCATGATTGGTTTTGTGCAAATAAATTGTCACTAAATGTTAAGAAAACTACCTTTATTGTGTTTAGTACACCTTCAAAGCACTTAAATCCTTACATTAATAGTATCAGACTTTGCGGTGTTGATGTTATGCTGTCTAAGACTACTAAATTTCTTGGGGTTTATATAGATAATCATCTTTCTTGGAATAATCATATTCAGAATATTTGTATGAAAGTGTCTAAAGGCGCTGGAGTTCTTAATAGACTTCGCCAAATCATTCCCAGAAGCACATTCATTGATCACTTTGTATAATACACTCATACTTCCCTATCTTACATATTGTAATGTTATTTGGGGCAGTACCCATGCCTCTAGAATTCAACCCCTGTACTTACTTCAAAAGAGAGCCATTCGTTATATTTGTAATGCGGATTACCTCCAGCATACAGCACCCCTGTTTACTACTCTTAACGCTCTTAGTATCTATGATATAAATCGTTACTATGTTGGTATTTTTATTTTCAATTGGTTACATGATAATGCTCCGTCGACTTTTCGCAACTATTTTCAGTTACGTAACGATCCTTATCCCAACCGTGCGCCAAATCAATTGACTGTTCCTTACTTTAGACTTAGGTCTGCACAACTTGGTATTCGTTATGTCGGCGTAAAACTTTGGAATTCCCTCCCTACTACTATTACTGGTTGTAAAACTCTGAACACTTTGTTCTGTTTTCTCTGTATACTTAAGCTTTCTTTCTATGTTTTATTTGTAAAGGGGTGTCAACGTAAACAAGCTCTGCAGAGCTTCTTGTTGGCACTCCTCAATCTCTTGTTCTCTTGTACATTTACCCACGTCTATTGTCATAATTGCATACCTTAATGCGAGAGATTGAAATAAAGTCTTATGAATTGAATTGAATTGAGATTGGTTATGGTCTCAGTTACTTAAAGACACACTTTGCAGCGTTTCTGGACTTTTGAAGTATCTACAATTCTTAAATGGTATTCATAATTTTAGGTTGAACAAGTTTACACAGTGATGTGAATGGAAATAGTCAAGTCTTTACCAAATGTTGTTAACAATGCCACTTTTTATTAATTCTCTTTACATAACGGAACCTTTCAGAGCACCTTCCCTTGTTGAAACATTTCTCAAAATGTTATCCCTCTTCATCCTCAGTCTTTTTAAGGTTGCTCTGCATCGTGAAGTCTAACTATCTCAAGGAAAGATGAGTGTTGGAATAACTATCCTAAGTACCTCATGGAGGTTACAACAACGACTAGGGCACAGAAAGTACTCGTCCCTGTTAAGGAACAAGGCATTCATTAATGGTGCTTGGGTTGATAGCAAAGATGGCCAAAAGTTTCTTGTCAAGAATCCATCCACTGGGGAAGAGCTTGGGGATGTCCCTGACATGGGAGCGAGAGAAGCAGAATCTGCGATTGAACATGCTTATGAGGCTTTCCAGTCCTGGAAACATACAACAGCAAAGGTAGGTAGATGCTACATTCCCTTGTACTTGTAGATATATAATTGACCAGTGGCATGCATAGGATTTCAGAGGTTGCAATGGTGGGGATTCCCTGACTGATTGAGGTATGGGCATGAACCAGCGTCAGAAATACGTCGGAGCAGGGGCATTTCTGCCCCTCATATCGTCCAAACCAAAGTAACAACATTGGGGCCATTTTGGGGAGTAATGAGATGAAAATCTCCTATGTGAAATCCCTGTTGTGCTCTTAGAGGCTAATGTCAATTTGTGTACTAGGCAATCAAATAGATCTCGATCATTCGCTCTTCTATGTTGCCTATGACGCTCTTTAACTGTGTGCCTACTTCCATATATATGCTTTCTGTTTTTTGATCATTGCCTTGAATAACAAAGGAGTTGCAATTCCATTTCAGTCACCAACTTTTTAGGAGCTCTGTAAGAACTCATTTCAAGAACTTTAGGAGTCACCCAAGCCCAGTGAACATGTACATGTGTTCTAAACAAAATTTTGTAACTTGAACACATGCGAGGCAGCTTTAAAGCTAGTTGTTATAGATCTTTTTCTAGCTCTTAAATTAAAGTATGCCACTTCATTAGATCCTGCTTTATGCATAGACAATATACTAGTTTTATACAGTAACACAAGGCCTGCTAAAATCAGGGGTTCTATATAGAAGTGTTGTGGTGTAGCTCTGGGTCTGCCAAAGGAAACTCCCCCAACTGAACCATTTTGCCTCTGCTGACAATGGGAGAGTGAGTGGGCAATGAGGAAGGGCTCCTCTGTATTTGCAACATTACATTGGACTGCTGAACCATGTGCCTTTCAGCAAAAACAAAGAAAGAAACAAACGAGAAAAACAATTTAGGGAAAGAAACACATGGCAAGAACTGCATTTTAGCCAGTGAGACAGTCTTATCCATGCTGCTTTCCCACTGCTTCACCTATTGCACTACAGAGACTGTGAGCTACAGTACATAACATGGTAACTGTCTTTAGGGTGATTATTGAACAATATAACGTTTAATTGTATCATTTCATTTACAAAAATATAGACTTTTGAGCTTAGTTTGCATGATCTTACAAAAGTTAAGAAGAGCCACTTCTGTCTTTGGAAAATATACCATCGAAGATTCAAACTCATAGTTTATGAATCAAGAACATGTCTACATAGACATGTAGATTTGACATGTACGTGGAACATATCTTACGTCCAAACTATAGGTTATAGGATGAAAGGTCAAAAGATCATCTCGCCTGTTCAGTACTGCTGAGTACAGTATGTAGCTTATGTATAGGCCTAGGCTAGAAGCCTTGGATAAGATGTGGCAAACACTGTAAAAATGTGCATAAGCCAATGTTATCTGTATTGAGTAAGAAACAGTAGTTGGAACAAACTGGTCTGGATGCTGGGGTTGTATTAACAAACTATTGCCGAACATCGGCTTCCCAGTTAACGTATACCACTAAAATCACGAAAAGATAGCCCTTCGCGGGAGCGGCTTCAAATTTGCTTAAGCTGAGTGTGGGCTTGTAGGCTTGCATGATTAACAATAGGGGCTATTCATATCGTGTGCTTGCAGGTGCCGATGGTATCACTCATCCAATCATGAAAGTATATATTCTACAAATTGCAATAGATGCTTAAAAAAGATTAAAAGTATTTGTCACTTTTTGTGTAAGTAGGTGATTATTCTCGTATGAATTCTCCTGTCAGTCACTTGAATATTGAGTATATATTTCTTGTTTTTCACCATTTCAGTGGAGAAGCCAGATCTTACGGAAGTGGTTTAACTTGGTGACTGAGAACCAAGAAGAACTTGCAAGGTTACTAACTGCTGAAAATGTAAGTTACGTTTAAAGAAAAACTCACTCACTTCATTTAATTATCGGTAAATTCATTTATGCACCATGCCCTTCGTTCCTGTTGTGCATTGTGAACAAAACAGCTTAATTTGGACAAAGCAAAAGATTTAAAGAAATTTGAATAGAAAGTATAGCCAAGAGCTTGACTCATTATGGCAATATGGATCAACGTTTATGACCAATTAAATAGATCGATTGGATCAATGTTGTTTTGCAGAATACAACAGGAAACTGGAAGCTATCAGTGCTCTAGTGTAAGATTAATTAATGTGTGGTACTGCTTACTAGAACAACACTGGAAAATAATAAAATTATATAGTGGAGGGGGCATCATGGTACTCAATAGAGACATATTGCTCCCTCCTATTGTATGTCATTTAAGTGAACTTATTGTGTTTTATTGCTAAACTAAGACTGCCACACTTTAATAATTGTATACAGTTTCAGATTAATATATCACTATCAGAACTATTCATTTAACTCTCACAAATGACATTTAAGCTAGTTCAGAGGTAGCATCTGGTGATGCATTGTTCCTGTATGTGACCTTTCTGTACAGGTAAATCAGTGCCCATTCACTGCCATGTTAAACCAACGCACACTATTTCCAGTGTAGTAAGTCAAGGAGGGTATCTATTTCAAGTTGTTTCTATTTGGACACAAAAACATTTTATGTTGGGTTTGGAAAAGGAAACATGTTTATTTAGAAGATGCTCCCTACCCCATGTAACCTGTTCACCGCTAATAAAGTTATGTGTATATTCAGAATAAATGTATACTGTCAATTGCGATTGCCTTGTAATGTGTCCAAATTCTTCTGTTTGTGTCTTGGAACCTGTACATAGTCTTGTCTGTTAATACTATATAGGCCGTGATGGTTTCCGCACCAAACCAAATTGACTGGCCAGTCTTTCACAGTGGAGTATCATCTATTGATAGTTCTTCCTTCATAACCTTCCAATTCTGAGTGATAGTATGTGAAGTATTGGCTGATTATTACTCGGGTCTTGATATATCTATAGTACTATGTTCCCTAACATCAGGCATGAGACTCTTCCGCGGAAACGCGGATTTCAGATTATTTTTTTTTTCATTTTCGTGTTTTTTTCTCGTAATTTGCGTTTTTTATTATTTTTTATTATTTTTTTTATTTAATTTTTTTTTTTTTTTTTTGGCCGAACATGCTGGACTGTGAAGGGAAGGAACACCGAATTTGACCAGTGGTGGAATCAAGTAGCACAAAGCAAGCAAAAAAGCCTTTTTTTGGTTCAAAAGAGCTAATGGATAAATTATACAAGCAGAAATTCCACAATTTTTTGGCGAGTTACGTGATGTGATAGATTCCATCTAGAGTCCACCATTTTGCATTTAAGCCCTCCTTACCTGACAAAAAAATTCTAAAGGGGAGGGGTACACCCCCTCCCCTTAAACCCCTCCCCCAGGACGGCGATCAATAAATTTCAGATTTTTTTTCCCCGGCTCAGTCTCATCCCTGTAACATGGAAGTGAACATACATCACTGTATAGAGTGTAGGATGGTGGAAATGCCTATGACCGAAAGTTGTACTGTTACAGATTGTTCTTTCGCTTTGTTGCTTCCTGATGGTGTAACTCATTAGTATCTGGTCATCTAATGACAAGTTAAAACCAAGTTTAACGAAGTATCTTGTTTGCAAATTGTTAGAGTTAGCCTTATAAAATCAGCTGCTGTAGAAGTATAGTACGGCCAATAAATGACCATGTTTATTCTGAAGCAAGGTAGATAGTTCATACAAGGTATCTATTGTGAGACTCCACAGCTTATATAGAACTACTATTATTGAAAGGGTGGACTGTTTATGTATATATATGTGAGAATGGGAAACTTTACCATGCATGCTCATCTAGCTACGTTTTCATTAATAATATTTATCCCTTTTTGTCTTCCAGGGCAAAACATTGGCAGAAGCCGAGGGAGAAGTAGGTTACGGTGCTTCATTCTTAGAGTGGTTCTCTGAGGAGGCAAAGCGGAATTATGGAGATGTAGTTCCCAGTCCCTCCAGAAACAAACGCATGCTCTTCATCAGGCAGCCGATCGGAGTAGCGGCTATGATCACTCCTGTAAGACATGTCGCGTACTTCTCTGTGACCAGTTCCTAAGATAGGGACCCCAGTTAAAATAGTAAAAACTTGGGTGTCACATGGTCATTCTTGCCTTGGGTTGGTTTCCTGTTCACCCAGTCATAAGGTGATGGCTTGGCACTCTGTAAACACAAGTTAGTTGGTTACTATAGTAGTTACCTTACAGTGTGTGAGTGTACATCGTCAGTTGAACTCAGACATAGCCATGGACTTTTGCTTCTATATGAGATGATGATCAGCCTAGACTAACTTATATATGCTAACTAATTAACTAACTAAATAGCTAGCTAAATAACTAGCTAAATAATTAACTATGCCTAGACCGAACTATCTGTTGGAGTCATGACTCAGCCAGCTGCTTGAATGCATCAGGGTTCTTCCAAAATGGCTAATGGGAAAGTATACAATATGTGATAGAAACAGTAAACCTTATCGCCCGTACCATACTTCGAGTGAACAACAACTTTTTTGGTATCTGTCAGTAGTAACCTCTGGCTAGCCTAATAAGTTCCAAGGCTCATGTAGGAAATGCCACACACAGTTTGGGTCAAATTACTACACAATGCAATGATACATAGCAATTATTGTCTTAAGAAAGCTTTTTATCTTTACCAAAGAAACATTTAATTTAATAAACAAGAACAGTTTGATTCTAAAACCAATTGTCACCCAGACACACCATTCACTTTAGTACTTATCATTTTCTTAAATTGTAAATTCTGAATTGCTCACAATTTCATAATTTTTATTTTCATTCTGTTTGAATCAAAACTTGATTAGTCTAGATGAGAAACTGCATTGTGTTGGAAATCTTAACATGTACTCCAAAATAATTAAAGCAGACTAAAATCTATGAAATCTGCTTTAAATTTCACAAGTTGCCAAAATGTTGTCACTTGGTAGTTTGAAAGAGACAGATGCAATAAACGATACAAAAGCAGTAGCACAAGAAAAACAATGAAATAAGGCATTGTATAAGTGTAGCATTCCTTAGTACTTTCATTATGTGAAGAGATTTTTGTTCATTAAGCACCATTGTATCAATGTACAATTAGCTTTGTGTTCTTGCTTTATGTTTCATATCAGTGAAACTTCCAAAATGCCATCATAACGTAGCTTTACATTTTTGTAGAGTTTCATTCCAGTGGAACTTACCAAAAGCTGTGATAATGTAGCTTATTTTTTTTGTATTATGTTTCATTTCAGTGGAACTTTCCAAAAGCCATGATAAAGTAGTTTTATATTTTTGCATTATGTTTCATTTCAGTGGAACTTCCCAAATGCCATGTTAACATAGTTTAATATATTTGTATTATGTTTCATTTCAGGGGAACTTCCCAAAAGCCATGATAAAGTAGTTTTATATTTTTGTATTATGTTTAATTTCAGTGGAACTTCCCAAACGCCATGATAACTCGTAAGGTTGGAGCTGCCCTTGCTGCTGGGTGTACTGCTGTCGTTAAACCCGGAGAAGACACCCCACTGAGCGCCTTGGCTCTTGCAGAGGTATATTATAATGTCCTGTACCCTCCACCAGTAAATTGAATAATGATAATACTAATTTGATGATTTGGCTTTCCGTTCACACTTAAATGTGGCAAGGAATCTTTCAGTCTGTCGGCTTTCTGGTCGATTCATATCCACACTAGACTGTCTTCAATGAATGGTAGTTTAATTGCACAAATCCACAGGTTTGAAGCACAAAATGATTTGCAGCAATGGAGTGATCATCACATCATTTCATCGTCAGGTTATCATTTAGATATCTTTTACTCTTCCCCTAAAATTACATTTTGAATAAAGTACTTGCTTTCCTAAGATAATTGAATAACGGTCGTACATAGCTATTTCCAATTGCATTGCGACTGATTCAAAGTAAAACCAGTCAGTTTATATTTATTCTGTATTCCTTACTGAGTGGCATGCACCCATGATTTTTGAGCTATTTCTAAAGCATTGCAACTGATTCAAAGCAAAACCAGTCAGTTTTTATATTTATTCTGCATTCCTTACTGAGTGGCATGCACCCTCTAGTTTTAGTTATATCCAATTGCATTGAGACTGATTCAAGTAAAACCAGTCAGTTTATATTTATTCTGTATTCCTTAATGAGTGGCATGCACCCATGAGTTTTAGCTATTTCCAATTGCACTGTGACTGATACCAAGTAAAACCAGTCAGTTTATATTTATTCTGTATTCCTTACTGAGTTTCATGCACCCTCTAGTTTTAGCTATTTCCAATTGCATTGCAACTGATACCAAGTAAAACCAGTCAGTTTATATTTATTCTGTATTCCTTACTGATTGGCATGCTCCCTCTAGTTTGAGCTATTTCCAATTGCATTGCAACTGATACCAAGTAAAACCAGTCAGTTTATATTTATTCTGTATTCCTTACTGATTGGCATGCTCCCTCTAGTTTGAGCTATTTCCAATTGCATCGAGACTGATTCAAGTAAAACCAGTCAGTTTGTATTATTCTGCATTCCTTACTGAGTGGCATGCACCCTCTAGTTTTAGTTATATCCAATTGCATTGAGACTGATTCAAGTAAAACCAGTCAGTTTATATTTATTCTGTATTCCTTACTGAATGGCATGCACCCATGAGTTTTAGCTATTTCCAATTGCACTGTGACTGATACCAAGTAAAACCAGTCAGTTTATATTTATTCTGTATTCCTTACTGAGTTTCATGCACCCTCTAGTTTGAGCTATTTCCAATTGCATTGCAACTGATACCAAGTAAAACCAGTCAGTTTATATTTATTCTGTATTCCTTACTGATTGGCATGCTCCCTCTAGTTTGAGCTATTTCCAGTTGCATTGCAACTGATACCAAGTAAAACCAGTCAGTTTTTATTTATTCTGTATTCCTTACTGAGTGGCATGCTCCCTCTAGTTTGAGCGATTTCCAATTGCATTGTGACTGATCCAAAGTAAACCAGTCAGTTTATATTTATTCTGTATTCCTTACTGATTGGCATGGACCCTCTAGTTTGAGCTATTTCCAATTGCATTGTGACTGATCCAAAGTAAAACCAGTCATTTTATATTTATTCTGTATTCCTTACTGATTGGCATGCTCCCTCTAGTTTGAGCTATTTCCAATTGCATTGTGACTGATCCAAAGTAAAACCAGTCAGTTTATATTTATTCTGTATTCCTTACTGATTGGCATGGACCCTCTAGTTTGAGCTATTTCCAATTGCATTGTGACTGATCCAAAGTAAAACCAGTCAGTTTATATTTATTCTGTATTCCTTACTGATTGGCATGCTCCCTCTAGTTTGAGCTATTTCCAATTGCATTGCAACTGATACCAAGTAAAACCAGTCAGTTTATATTTATTCTGTATTCCTTACTGATTGGCATGCTCCCTCTAGTTTGAGCTATTTCCAATTGCATTGTGACTGATCCAAAGTAAAACCAGTCAGTTTATATTTATTCTGTATTCCTTACTGATTGGCATGCTCCCTCTAGTTTGAGCTATTTCCAATTGCATTGTGACTGATCCAAAATAAAACCAGTCAGTTTATATTTATTCTGTATTCCTTACTAAGCGATGATTCTTGGAATGTTGACTTTTGAAAATTAAAGTAGCTTTTGACACAAAATTGCAATGACAACTGTCATTTTATATATCATCCTAACCTTCACAAGTTGCATTGTTCAAACTTATTTAGAATAATCTCTGGAAGATTCTTTCCATAGCTATTCACACTGGTGTGCAGGACTCACTGATCATTCATATGTGTGTATATTGTCTTACCTTTAAGCTTGCAGAACAAGCAGGGGTATATCTATTCACACTGATGTGCAGGGACTCACCCATGATTCATATGTGTGTATTTTGTCTTACCTTTGAGCTTGCAGAACAAGCAGGGGTATATCTGTTCACACTGATGTGCAGGACTCACTGATGATTAATATGTGTTCATTTTGTTTTACCTTTAAGCTAGCAGAACAAGCAGGGGTACCACCTGGTGTCCTGAACATAGTGACATGTGGAAGGGAGAACGCACCGGCTATCGGAAAAGTGTTCTGTGAGAGTCCGCTAGTGTCAGCCATATCCTTCACAGGGTCAACACAGACTGGCAAGGTAAGCCAATAGTTTGTAGGGTGTATAGCTTTATGACAATAATGTGTCTGAATGATACATGTTGTTCTCAGTATTAATCAAGTGCTTGTTTTACAGTGGTGAGTGATTCATGTATGAATATAAATACAAATTCTTTGCAGATGAACTGTTGAACACCATGTAGCATACTTTTAATTTCATTATATAGGATGTACCCCGAAAAATAGATTACTTGGCTTTATTTTGCTTGTACAAATGCAGTCATATGCCAACTATACCGACATTATTTAGTTATAGTGCAAGATAGTACTCCAAAATCGCCTTAAACGCACACTGACCTACCTGGACTAGGTGGTTGTAATCTGTCAAATACCTTTAATACACCTTGGAAACTGTTCACTACAGTGGTGTCATGTGACTACTTGTAGTGATACTTTAAATAAGATCATGCCACAAACCGTCCGGTTTCCTAATCCTATGTAAGAAAATGAATTAATTGCAGTCTAGAGCATTTCACATTTACTGCAATTTTACACAACAGTTTCATATCATTGAAGTCAACAGTCACCTGAAAGTAACTGTATTTTCCATATAAACGAAGCAAAAACACAACCAAAGCACTGTTTGGATTTTAAGAGCGTTTTCCCAGGCATAGGCACTTGGAAAGTTGGGGACTAGTGGACAAGCAGTATCTATGATCACCTGTGATTTAATATCATTCTAAAAGTCATTGCTACCTGTTTACTGTGATTCTTACACCATCTGTACTCAAGGGGTCAGGAACAGCTGGGGCGTACGCCCTACCAATAATTTGGCTGATCACAAACAGCCGAAAAAATGAAAAGTTCCTCAACATTGACGTACTTCAAAAGCTTCAAAATAAAAAATAGTGCCATTTTGTATCTAAGCACCCTTAGTTGTACCAAAATTGCTCTGCTCTCCAAGGACACAGATGAGTAATGGATTGTTTGGCCCCTCCCAAATGATCACCCTGGGTCTGCTAGTGTACTGATACACAATGATTACCCTGGATCTATTAGTATAGTGCTACACAATGATCACCCAGGATCTGCTAGTGTACTGCTGCACTATAATCACACAGGATCTGTTAGTGTACTGCTGAACTATGATCACACAGGGTCTGCTAGTGTACTACTACACTATGATCACCCAGGATCTGCTAGTGTACTGATACACAATGATTACCCTGGATCTATTAGTATAGTGCTACACAATGATCACCCAGGATCTGCTAGTGTACTGCTGCACTATAATCACACAGGATCTGTTAGTGTACTGCTGCACTATGATCACACAGGATCTGTTAGTGTACTGCTGCACTATGATCACACAGGATCTGCTCGTGTACTGCTGCACTATGATCACACAGGATCTGTTAGTGTACTGCTGCACTATGATTACCCTGGATCTGCTAGTGTACTGATACAATGATTACCCTGGATCTACTAGTATAGTGCTAAACAATGATCACCCAGGATCTGCTAGTGTACTGCTGCACTATAATCACACAGGATCTGTTAGTGTACTGCTGCACTATGATCACACAGGATCTGCTCGTGTACTGCTGCACTATGATCACACAGGATCTGTTAGTGTACTGCTGCACTATGATTACCCTGGATCTGCTAGTGTACTGATACAATGATTACCCTGGATCTACTAGTATAGTGCTAAACAATGATCACCCAGGATCTGCTAGTGTACTGCTGCACTATAATCACACAGGATCTGTTAGTGTACTGCTGCACTATGATCACACAGGACCTGCTAGTGTACTGCTGCACTATGATTACCCTGGACCTGTTAGTGTACTGCTGCACTATGATTACCCTGGATCTGCTAGTGTACTGATACAATGATTACCCTGGATCTATTAGTATAGTGCTACACAATGATCACCCAGGATCTGCTAGTGTACTGCTGCACTATAATCAGACAGGTTCTGTTAGTGTACTGCTGCACTATGATTACCCTGGATCTGCTAGTGTACTGATACAATGATTACCCTGGATCTATTAGTATAGTGCTACACTATGATTACCCAGGATCTGCTAGTCTACTGCTACACTATAATCACGCAGGATCTGCTAGTGTACTGCTGCACTATGATCACACAGGATCTGCTAGTGTACTGCTACACTATGATTACCCTGGATCTGCTAGTGTACTGCTGCACTATGATCACCCAGGACAACCGAAATAGTTATTACAGACTTTGCGATCCACAATATAGTCATTGGGGACTTTGCAATCGGCAATCCCCTTCACAGATTTGCATGGTCGGTAAGAGTGACTCCATAGTTTTCCCTTTCGAGAAAACAAAATACTGTCTGAACGGTACAGCAGGGAACCATCTTAGGATCGAGTGCCAACAAATTCCTTTCTCTTTTCTTCTTGCAGTTTCACATGTTTCTGATGTTATGTAGAATTATGTTTATGTCATCAGGTATCATATTTTGTGCTCGGTTTGATTTATTCTCATTAATTTTCTTATCATTTTCCGGTTATTTTTCACAGCATTTACTACAGATGTCTGCTTCCACTGTTAAGAAAGCCTCCATGGAGCTAGGAGGGAATGCCCCATTTATAGTGTTTGACTCTGCTGATGTGGATGCAGCAGTGGCTGGTGCCATCGGAAGTAAATTCAGAGGCACAGGACAGGTAAGACAAAATGTCAGATTTAAAATATGTAACTTTAGAGAAACAGGACAGGTGAGACAAAATGTAACATCAGAGGCACAGGACAGGTGAGACAAAATGTCAGTTTCAAAATAAGTAACTTCATTGACACAGGACAGGTGGGACAAAATGTCAGATTCAAAATAAGTAACTTCATAGGTACAGGACAGGTGAGACAAAATGTAACTACAGAGACACAGGACAGATGAGACAAAATGTCAGATTCAAAATAAGTAAACCCAGAGCCACAGGACAGGTGAGACAAATTGTCAGATTCAAAATAAGTAAATTCAGAGACACAGGACGGGTGAGACAAATTGTCAGATTCAAAATAGGTAAATTTAGAGACACAGGACAGGTGAGACAAAATGTCAGATTCAAAATAGGTAAATTCAGAGACACAGGACAGGTGAGACAAAATGTAACTTTAGAGACACAGGACATGTGAGACTAAATGTCAGATTCAAAATAGGTAAATTCAGAGGCACAGGACAGGTGAGACAAAATGTCAGATTCAAAATAAGTAAATTCAGAGACACAGGACATGTGAGACTAAATGTCAGATTCAAAACAGGTAAATTCAGAGGCACAGGACAGGTGAGACTAAATGTCAGATTCAAAATAGGTAAATTCAGAGGCACAGGACAGGTGAGACAAAATGTAACTTTAGAGACACAGGACATGTGAGACTAAATGTCAGATTCAAAATAGGTAAATTCAGAGGCACAGGACAGGTGAGACAAAATGTCAGATTCATCATTAATTTCAAGGTGTAAATAGTGTACTTCAAGAATAAAATGTAAATGGAATTAAAATGTGAGCAAAGACAGATCTGACCAGAATGTCAAGGACCAGACCAGCTGAGCAATTCTGCCATAATCCATCATGGGTGTTAGTGATGTTTCTTTAAACAAGTACATATGGATCATGGGTAGACTGCAGGGGCAAACCTACCCCCTCCTCCATATATGGCCTTCCATCGTAACATATATTAACCACGATCTTATGGTGTCATGAAATTTCGTTCATACCTACTCTCAGCTATAAAAATTGACCCCTTCTCTCTGGAAAATTTCAGACAGCAGTGAAGACATCGGTAAAATCAACCTACTGTGAGCCTGCAGCTATACTGTTAGCCAGGTTTGTTATGCAACAGAGAATGTAGCATGGAGGGATTTCCTTTTGTAACAGCATAGAGAAATTGTCCTTGGTAATGGTTTTCATCATTTCATCTTACAGACGTGCATCTGTCCAAATCGAATCTTTGCTCAGTCCGGCATCTACGAAGAGTTCTGTGCAAAGTTATCGACAGCAGTTTCCAAGCTTGTTACAGGTGATGGCATGAGTCCAGGAACCTCCGTAGGACCAATGATCAATGAAAGAGCAGTGGAAAAGGTAGGTAAATAAAAACATCAAAGGGAAGTAAATTTACATCAAATTACGTGCAGGCTTTAGAATAAATATTTGCAGCATGCAATCGCACAGATTTATGACATTCTTGTGTGACGTTCTCCTCAATCAATGTTAGCAGTACGTTTATAAAACAGTTTTCAACAATGGATAACATAATGATTAACCAATAACCTCTGCTCCAGTCAACCACTCATGTCATTTCTTTGCCAAACCTTTTGCACCAAAATTCTGTGGAAATAAATTTTGCTGAAGTTGTAATTGTGATCTTTTGCTTTTTTCAGCTAAGATTGAATATTTCTGTATCCCACTTCAAACCATGGTTGGTACTTAATACCTGTCTCTCTGTAACCAGTGGTAGATTTATATGCTAAAAGTTTAACCAGTTTTAGTATAGACAAAAGTACCAAATATTTTCATGCAGCTACAGTTAAGCAGGAATGTGTTTCATAGTGAGATGGAGAGACAATGAGTTTACTAAGACTTTAAGCTTAACAAAAGTTTTCTTAATGACCAGCTAATCCATGTGACTTCAAATGTTTGATTGATAGGGTTTTAATGTTCATTTGTTAATGTTGTTTGTTTTCCCTCCTAATCAGGATTGTTTCCTTTTGTACTACTTTGAACAATAGCTGGCATGAGACAATGCCCTGATCATAAGGTTTGCACTGCCAAGGTCATAGAACCTGTGGCTATGAGGCCCTTATTGGGAGGAGGATGGTGTTACCAGTTGATTAGTTGACATGTTTACAAGCCTATTCATGTAATATATATGCATATTTTCATCAGCTAGACCATGATTTGTTGGCATGCTAACAAGCCTATTCATGTAATAAATATGCATAGTTTCAGCGGCTAGACCATGATTAGTTGACATGCTAACAAGCCAATTCATGTAATAAATATGCATAGTTTCAGCGGCTAGACCATGATTAGTTGACATGCTAACAAGCCAATTCATGTTATATATATGCATAGTTTCAGCGGCTAGACCATGATTAGTTGACATGCTAACAAGCCAATTCATGTAATAAATATGCATAGTGTCAGCGGCTAGACCATGATTAGTTGACATGCTAACAAGCCAATTCATGTAATAAATATGCATAGTTTCAGCGGCTAGACCATGATTAGTTGACATGCTAGCAAGCATATTTATGTAATATATATGCATAGTTTCAGCGGCTAGACCATGATTAGTTGACATGCTAACAAGCCAATTCATGTAATAAATATGCATAGTTTCAGCGGCTAGACCATGATTAGTTGACATGCTAACAAGCCTATACGTGTAGTATATATGCTTAGTTTCAGCGGGTAGACCATGATTAGTTGACATGCTAACAAGCATATTTATGTAATATATTTGCAAAGTTTCTGCGGCTAGACCATGATTAGTTGACATGCTAACAAGCCTATTCATGTAATAAATATGCATAGTTTCAGCGGCTAGACAATGATAAGTTGACATGCTAACAAGCCTACTCATGTAATAAATATGCAGTTTCAGCTGCTAGACCATGATTAGTTGACATGCTAAACAAGACTTCTCGTGATATACAGTTTTGGTGGCTAGACCATGATTAGTTGACATGCTAGCAAGCATATTTATGTAATATATTTGCAAAGTTTCTGCGGCCAGACCATGATTAGTTGACATGCTAACAAGCCTATTCATGTTATATATATGCATAGTTTCAGCGGCTAGACCACGATTAGTTGACATGCTAAACAAGACTTCTCGTGATAAACAGTTTTGGTGGCTAGACCATGAGTAGTTGACATGCTAACAACCCTATTCATGTAATATATATGCATAGTTTCTTCGGCCAGACCATGATTAGTTGACATGCTAGCAAGCATATTTATGTAATATATTTGCAAAGTTTCTGCGGCTAGACCATGATTAGTTGACATGCTAACAAGCCCATGTTATATATATGCATAGTTTCAGCGGCTAGACCATGATTAGTTGACATGCTAACAAGCCTATTCATGTAATAAATATGCATAGTGTCAGCGGCTAGACAATGATTAGTTGACATGCTAGCAAGCCTATTCATGTTATATATATGCAAAGTTTCTGCGGCTAGACCATGATTAGTTGACATGCTAACAAGCCTACTCATGTAATAAATATGCAGTTTCAGCGGCTAGACCATGACTAGTTGACATGCTAAACAAGACTACTTGTGATATACAGTTTTGGTGGCTAGAACATGATTAGTTGACATGCTAGCAAGCCTATTCATGTAATAAATATGCATAGTTTCAGCGACTAGACCATGATTAGTTGACATGCTAACAAGCCAATTCATGTAATAAATATGCATAGTTTCAGCGGCTAGACCATGATTAGTTGACATGCTAACAAGCCAATTCATGTAATAAATATGCATAGTTTCTGCGGCTAGACCATGATTAGTTGACATGCTAACAAGCCTATTCATGTAATATATATGCATAGTTTCAGCGGCTAGACCATGATTAGTTGACATGCTAAACAAGACTACTTGTGATATACAGTTTTGGTGGCTAGAACATGATTAGTTGACATGCTAGCAAGCCTATTCATGTAATATGTATGCATAGTTTCTGCGGCTAGACCATGATTAGTTGACATGCTAACAAGCCTATTCATGTAATATATATGCATAGTTTCAGCGGCTAGACCATGACTAGTTGACATGCTAAACAAGACTACTTGTGATATACAGTTTTGGTGGATAGAACATGATTAGTTGACATGCTAGCAAGCCTATTCATGTAATATATATGCATAGTTTCTGCGGCTAGACCATGATTAGTTGACATGCTAACAAGCCTATTCATGTAATATATATGCATAGTTTCAGCGACTAGACCATGATTAGTTGACATGCTAACAAGCCTATTCATGTTATAAATATGCATAGTTGCTGCGGCTAATCCATGATTAGTTGACATGCTAAACAAGACTACTTGTGATATACAGTTTTGGTGGCTAGACCATGATTAGTTGACATGCTAACAAGCCTATTCATGTTATATATATGCGTAGTTTCAGCGGCTAGACCATGATTAGTTGACATGCTAACAAGCCAATTCATGTAGTAAATATGCATAGTTTCAGCGGCTAGACCATGATTAGTTGACATGCTAACAAGCCAATTCATGTAATAAATATGCATAGTTTCAGCGGCTAGACCATGATTAGTTGACATGCTAACAAGCCAATTCATGTAATAAATATGCATAGTTTCAGCGGCTAGACCATGATTAGTTGACATGCTAACAAGCCAATTCATGTAATAAATATGCATAGTTTCAGCGGCTAGACCATGATTAGTTGACATGCTAACAAGCCAATTCATGTAATAAATATGCATAGTTTCAGCGGCTAGACCATGATTAGTTGACATGCTAACAAGCCAATTCATGTAATAAATATGCATAGTTTCAGCGGCTAGACCATGATTAGTTGACATGCTAACAAGCCTATTCATGTTATATATATGCATAGTTTCAGCGGCTAGACCATGATTAGTTGACATGCTAACAAGCCAATTCATGTAATAAATATGCATAGTTTCAGCGGCTAGACCATGATTAGTTGACATGCTAACAAGCCAATTCATGTAATAAATATGCATAGTTTCAGCGGCTAGACCATGATTAGTTGACATGCTAACAAGCCAATTCATGTAATAAATATGCATAGTTTCAGCGGCTAGACCATGATTAGTTGACATGCTAACAAGCCAATTCATGTAATAAATATGCATAGTTTCAGCGGCTAGACCATGATTAGTTGACATGCTAACAAGCCAATTCATGTAATAAATATGCATAGTTTCAGCGACTAGACCATGATTAGTTGACATGCTAACAAGCCTATTCATGTTATAAATATGCATAGTTTCTGCGGCTAGACCATGATTAGTTTACATGCTAACAAGCCTATTCTAGTAATATATATATGCATAGTTTTGGAAATTAGTGTTGACAACTTAATGGAGAAAAGTTCAGAATCTTTTGGATTTTAACTTTTGGATATCTCAAAATGTACTTTTATGTCAAATTGTGCTTTATTTGGTTGTGTATTTTCTAAAAATGTGTTTCTTTATGACATGTAACATGTCCTGATCATGTTTATTCTGTTTTTCTCTCATATCAGGTTGAAAGACACATTGAAGATGCCGTAGCACACGGAGCTAAAGTATTAACTGGAGGGAAGAGGCACAAGCTGGGCGGTTCCTTCTTTGAACCAACAGTTGTGAGAGATGTTCCCAGGGAGGCAGTTGTCTGCTCAGAGGAAACTTTTGGCCCTCTTGCTCCAGTTATAAAGTAAGGATAATCTCTATTATTCCTTTCAAGGATAAAAATATGAAAAGCATGATGATGTTGAACTAAAAAAAATTCAAAAAATTTAGGGCAAAGCTTGTAGGGTTATCGATTGCAACCTAATTTGTGTAATACTCCATAGATTAGTAAACAATCAATGAAATACAATGAGATGCTTTGAGCATATTACTTGTTATAAAACAGCTTTTAGAGTTGTTGATGTTGGTCAATTTTTGATGCTATTGTGATAGTAAAATACCTAAATAATGAAATTCATGAAAACCTTTGTTTATCAAGTTTCAGATAAATAAAGAAATAGTAAATAATTTATTGTAAATCTCGAGTGAGGAAATTTTCAAAAATGAAATATGGCTTCAATGTGTTATCGTATTATTTAAAACTTAAAACCAGATATGGGAGTACCATGCTTGAACGATCGACTGCATTCTCATATGGAGTCGTATTATTCTGTAGGTTTGATGAAACTTAGCAGAAATCTGCTGCTTGAAATAATTTTATACCCCTCTTGACACCACAGACAATAAGTCTATAACCCTCTGTACAACTTTGCTGTCTAACCTCTTATTTATTTCCTTCTGGCTGATTAAATCGGACCAACAAGTTATGCCAGATTATCAAACACCGTCTGAGTAGTGCTACATAACAACGACCTTTAACCCTGGCTTAAGTAAGGGAGAGAGTGATAAACTGAAAAATTGTTGGAACTGTGTGCAAGTTTATGAATTTATATATAAATATATATATATATACTGTAGATCATTA
This sequence comes from Apostichopus japonicus, assembly GCF_037975245.1. Lineage (NCBI taxonomy): Eukaryota > Metazoa > Echinodermata > Holothuroidea > Aspidochirotida > Stichopodidae > Apostichopus > Apostichopus japonicus. The sequence continues at coordinate 14,466,713 of NC_092580.1, forward strand.
TTGAGTTTGAATATTTCTCCAGCCGCCTCTGAACCACAAGAGGTGTTTGGAATATGATTTGATATGAAATTAGCTAAAAAAAGTAACTGTGAAAACGAGTAAAATAGTAGAACTTAAAAAGGGCACAAGGTGTTTATAAGATGAGATAAACATAATGACCATGTTTAGCAGAGCTGCCAACTAGTATGGATTTACCAATTTTTCGGATGGAAAATCTTGATAAAAATACGGGTGTACAGCTTGTTCCTAAAGACTAAGAGTTTTCAAGAGAAAAGGCATAATAGAACAATCATAAATCGACCTAATTTGACCCTCAGAATCACCCCAGTAACCATGCTAATGGTTTATCATAGATGTGTTACAAGGGTGAAGCAAGTTTAAATCGTAAGCTGACTTTTTTGAACAACCTCATAGGGAATTGACTGTTTGGAATGGTTGGCCCTTTGCATGTGTTATAGCATGCGATGGCAGTGGTGGGTCATTGCTAACTGCATGAGCTTTTCGTTTAGTTTGAAAGAAAAAACATTTGGATCATATCCCATAATTCAGTTTCAGGTTTATTTTGGACTATACTGTTCGATAATAGGTTGGTGTCGAGTTTAACAATGGTAAAAGTTTGGCATAGGATAGGGATTAATAATAATATCAATAATATTAGTTCACTAGGTTAATATAGGCTAGGGATGTGAAGTGTCGACCAAAAAACAACTGGTTTAGATTGTACACAAATACAAAACACCCCTACTTAATAGTGGAATATTCCGATCAGCGACGACTGAGACATGATCCAAACATTAATACTGCAATTTGTAACTGAGAATGATGGTTTGAGCTGGAGGATTGTTTATTTTCCTTCTTTTCAATTTTTTTGTTGTTGTTCCTACTTTTCAAATTGAACATTGTCTGTAAATATTTCTGGTGGTGCCCATTGTGTAATATTTAATAGCCTAACACTTAGATCTTAGTTAGACATGGCGTACAAGTTAACTTTAGAAAGGATTGTATTGCTTATGAACTTTCATTAGCATTGTAGGCCTACTAGGCATATTATTAATTCTCTCCGGAGACCACAACGAACCATTGTTAGGGGCAAGTTAATTTTTATTTTTTGGCGGTTAAATGCTTAGTCCAACCCACCAAAATGGTGAGTAATATCAAAGTACCAACTATCAGAATGTTTAACTTTTTGGTTGCCATAAACAATGTATTAACTAGTTCTATGTAGGTTATTGTTACCTTTTAATTTTGATTGATTGATTTACTTTTCTGTTGTTAAGAATATTGTTTGCAGGTTTGTACTTGTATCGTATATGTAGGTTTTGTAGGGAAAACACAGGTTTAAGGTTTGAAAATACTGGATAGCGTTTCCAAAGGTTGGCAGCTCTGGTTTGGTATCATTGCATGTAAATATGTATGCAGCTGTGGTTTAGTATCATTGCATGTAAATATGTATGCTGTTGCAGTGGTTTGTGTTTTTCTCCTGGCTAAATACCCTGTCAGGGGCATATTCTGGACCTATGATTTTCAAATTTATAGAGGTGTACACCACATCAGCAACCCTTCAATGATACACCAATATCACAGCCAGTTGAGTTAAAAATATCAAGTCCTTTTTCCAATCCTCCAGTAATTACTGCTTCATCATAGTCATAGAGATCTTTAACTTGGCCATTACTACTAAGGCTTCCTTGGCTTGCTTAGCTTGAACAGAAAATGATTGTTTTCAAGACTTTCCATTTGATTTAACTCCACCCACATTCAAAGACTGATCACCAAACCAGACAAGACACTGGCAAACTTGAGAGTTCCTTAAGATTTTAGAGAAGTTAATTACTTCCTTTTTCCAATCCTCCAGTAATTACTGCTTCATCATAGTCATAGAGATCTTTAACTTGGCCATTACTACTAAGGCTTCCTTGGCTTGCTTAGCTTGAAACAGAAAATGATTGTTTTCAAGACTTTCCATTTGATTTAACTCCACCCACATTCAAAGACTGATCACCAAACCAGACAAGACACTGGCAAACTTGAGAGTTCCTTAAGATTTTAGAGAAGTTAATTACTGGGTAGTGTGTACTTGGACTCCTAAGGTTTTAGTTATAGCAGCCGAGAGGCATAGATAAAACTGATAACCCAAATATTTTGGCTCATTTGGGAAATAATTTATCCAGTATCGCATCACAATATGCCATGCAAAAAGTAGTCAGACTGCTATACTAGTGCACAGATATGTCGCAGTTTTTGTACACAGGAACCCATAGTATTTTACAATTGACAAGTTTCAAGTCTTCAAAACTGCTATGCCCCACAAAATTTGATCACCTAAATTTTCTCCCTGATTTAATTGTGGTCTATTTCTTTGTAATTTTCTTTGAACTTTTAATTTCCCTCCAGATTCAACTCAGAAGAAGAAGTGCTGAGTCTTGCCAACTTTACTCGAGTCGGGTTAGCCGGTTACTTCTATTCCCAGGACATGTCCCAGGTTTGGAGGGTAGCCGAGGGCCTGGAGGTGGGTATGGTCGGTATCAACGAAACAGCCATCTCGGCTGACTGCATCGCATTCGGCGGCGTAAAAGAGTCTGGGTTAGGTAGGGAAGGATCAAAGTACGGTTTAGAGGAATATTCAGAAATCAAATACCTCTGCTTTGGTGTTTAATTTATTAATTAATTAATTAATCAAGTGGGGGAATCTTAAAGGGGGGGATACTAAATTCTTATGCTAGCAACTGTATTTATGTATTTTTGGTATGGCTTTATACGTTTGCCCGATAAATTTTAATTCAATGTCACAGTGGAGTGACTTAAATAAGGTTAGGATTATTCCAAAACTAAATTGCTTAATAGTTTCTTCAAACGTAAAAAAATCCTCTTTCAGAGAAAGCTTCCCTATGGAAATTAAATTTGTCTAGATCATGAGAATAAATAAACCTATTAAGTCCACGAAAAATGTTTGTAACTAGCGAGGATTAAACGTTTGATTTTAGGTGGGCCATTCATTAGATGTTTAAAACAATTTTTGGCAAAAAAGGGTATACCTTGTTTGGACTATACAGTGATCAAATAAAGGCATCACTTAATGGTAACATAAATAAACACACTCTAGTTTGGTCTATGTCATCAGGAAATCTTTTGATCACAAAGATTGTCAGAAATAATTCAAACCATGCAGAACAATATTTCAAAAACTTGAAGGAAAAAAAGGGCTATGAAGTTTGTCTTGAAGTTTTGAGCCTCTTTTGACTATAATAGCATATTTAGAAATGTTTGTGTCACTAATGTAGTCCATTTAAATAAGAAAGTTTTGTTGCATAGCATTCCCATAGGTATCTTGAAGAAAAACATTTTTTATATGGGATAGGTGTGGTTAAACTCACTGCCAGGGATTTAGTGATAAGATTTTGTAAATCATGTACTAAATATAATTAGTAATTAATAATTTCTTTGTTTCAGATATTAAATGTTTTAGTCACTCTTTTTTCATACTGAAATAACCAAAGGGACAAAGGACTCAACCAATAGAAAACTGACTGAAAATTTGTTAACAAAAGTTTTGAAGGAACCAGAGATAAATTGAATTCAAAAATTGCAGTCAAACATTTTGTACATTGCTCTTGAAAAGCTTAAAAGAAAACTGATTAAATCTGTAATTTTAGAGTAACTGTGCGATGACTGCTCCATGTGAAAATTTGTGATGACATTGAATAATTGTGATGACATTCATGATATAATACCACTGGAATGGTCAATAACCGGTGAAAAATGTGCAGGTTTGTGTCTAAAAAATTTCAAATTAGACATGGTATAATTTTATTAAATTAAATTTACATGGTAACAAATTTACAGTCATCACTGTAAGGATTGGTGAGGAACTTTGAGTGAGAAGTGGCAGGTTTAAATTAAAAAGTGAAAATATTTGATAACATTTCTCCTTTTAAGGAGGCATGGACACTAAATATGGAGAATAACATGGTTTACAAAAGCAATACCAGTTTAAGCAAAGGTCAAAGTACAGTACAAAACTGCCCTTGAAAGTACTTATATATTTTTAATTTCTTCAATACTAGTCTCAATATAGTTATGCATCAGCATTACCAACAAGCTGCAAGGAAAGCAAAATTTATATAATTAATAACTATACATATTTTTTATATTGATTAGAGCGTTAGTCAGTTAACAACTTTTGATCTTGTAAATTGGCCACCAATCATGAAATTATGGTAGAGTAGATTGTATTAGTGCAAGCCAAGCAAGCAGTTTACCGTTCGCTATTTTATTCTTTGTTTCGTTAATATGGTATCGCAAACCATCTGAAATATTTAACCTTCCTTTGAAATCGTACAAGTATTAAAACTGAGATAATTTAGTTAATGTATAACCTTCAGGTGTCAGACAGAAACATTTGCATTATCTTCAGTAAATCCATAATTAATTAACTTTCTTTGGATCGTTTAGTAGCGTATCCATATCATATGTTCTGTATCGCTTTGCATATGAAGTCGTTAGCCCTTATGTTTTCTACTACCGATAGACAAGTTTTTTTTCTAACAATATTGTGATTCACTGAACAATAGCTGTCATAATTGTGCCGTATTCAGTTTAATTTATCGATCTTTAAGCATTTGGTGGTTGTGATGTTTAGGGTGAATCCTGGTACTGGTAGTACTCATTGTCTCTCGCTTCTATAATTATGTCATCGCCCTAATACGGTCATTCTCTCGAGTTTATTCCAGGGGTGTTGTTAAAGATCAGCGATTGGCTGAAGTCTTAGTAAACTCCTCCCTCCTGTCAGTCTGTGGAGACACTCTGCTTTTGATGATGTCTGGCACTAGAACTCTCTGGAATGAAATATATTGCAGGTCAGGTCAGGTCAAATGTGTAGATAAAAGGTCATCAGTGTTGGCTACAAATATGCTCAAGAGTCTAATAATGGTCACCCATGCTCTAACACCCAACTTGCATTTTACAAAAGCCCTTAAAATGTTCCCCCCCCCCCACCCGTTAAAACGTTTAAAACTTCCAATTTCAAAACTCCCTCAAAATGTCTGGGAGTTTACTTGAAGATTAAGACTCACTGACAGTAGGTTCCTTTGAAAAACGAGCTACAGCTTTGGTACCAACACTGATGACCTGTAAATGTAGTTTGATTGTGTTAAAGAAGCATGTATTATGTATTCCAATGACATCAAATTATGCAATGCTGTTCACAGTAGAGATTGCAAAATACCAGTCTACTGTTAAGTTTTTGTCAAATGAATGAATGCTTCCAAAATAAAATGAAAACCAAAACGCAAAGACCTCAGAAATTAACTAGCAAGGTCTTTCACTTTCCATGTCATCTCAGACCAAAATGCTGAAGAACTTGCCGTTCACTAATATCCGATTTTCCTTTATATTCGTCCAGCAGCGTTGTGGAATTTCCAACATTGGAATATTATAAACATGCTTTCGGTTACACCTTTATATTCTGTCAGTAAGCTTGTGGGAAAGGAGAAACTTACATTTTAATATGTTTGAAGCCTGAATACCAAAAAATCCAGAATACCAAAAAAGGCAAAATATGCTTTTTTTTCCCATTGGAAAGTAGTAAAAATCATAGACTGGCTTACTGGTACATGCCGAGTGTATTGTTTCCTTAGTCGTCTCCCCAAAACAAGAGGAGATTCTCTGAAAGATAAAACCTTCATTGACGAAGAGAATGACCAGGCGCTTCTGACATGTTTCATAAATGTAAGTCCACTCCTTTCGAGCAATTTAACAGCCAATCAATGAGGTATACGATGTGGGAGAAATCGCTGAAAATTTGACATCCAACTCTGGTGCCCTCTGCGAAAGACAGTTCCAAACTTAACTTTAGAGACCCTTTTCATCCGTTGCAATTTTCAGATAATTTTGTCTGATACTTTACGCATTTTGTTTTCAAAATACTTTGATGCAAATTGTGAAGCTAATTTTCCTAAAAGTTTGCCTTGTCTATTAAGTCAAACATGAATTTTGGATACAATTCCAGAGAATATAAAACGCCCTTGAGCTACCAAAAAGAAACAAATTTTCTTGAAAAAAAAACAAACAAAAAAACTGCCTATTTCTTGCACCTCATTGAATTAATTTGGTTGTGAAAGGTAAGTGGAGAGCCACAATTTTGCAGGAAGGGAGGATGGAAGTGGCTGTCACCCACACACAAGCTCATCCCTCAATTCACCCTTCCCCTCAACCTCTGGTTGAGCCTCACCCCAACCCCCCTCCCTCCCCTGATGCCCATTTCCATCCTCTAACAGGCTGGCTGAGAAAGCTGTTACAAGTCTTTTTTTTTTCTTTTTTTTTTCTTTTTTTCTCTTTTTTTTTCTTTTTTTTTCTGCCTATTTGTCTGCAAAAGGTTTTTTCCTTTTGCAGACTGAGTTGTAATAGAACCAGGGACCTTCAGACTTTAATTTTTTTAAATTTCCATTGAACCATAAGCAGGGAGACTTTTCACATGGGTTATAAGATATATTTAAAGATCCAGTTTCTGGACTTGGATTTTTTTTTAAAAAGTATATTTTCAGAGGGGGAGGTCTCGGGTGGCTGCGCCACCCAACGAGAGGGGTTTTTCGGGTGGCTGCGCCACCCAACGAGAGGGGTTTTTCGGGTGGCTGCGCCACCCAACGAGAGGGGGGTTTCGGGTGGCTGCGCCACCCAACGAGAGGGAGGGTTCTCGTGTGGCTGCGCCACCCAACGAGAGGGAGGGTTCTCGTGTGGCTGCGCCACCCGACACCGATGGGTTCGGGTGGCGGTGCCAACCAACACCCGACACCCGGGGGAGAGGGATCGAGTGGCTTTGCCACCCGAGGGGGAGGAGCGGTTCGGGTGGCGGTGCCACCTGAGGGGGGGGTTCGGGGACCGTCCACCAAACTCCTTTTGCAGAGTCGGTGGAGGGCTTGAACCGGCGAACAGTGGATCCCACTGTGATAGTGCACACCACTGTGCTATTTCGGTTCTCTATGATTTAGGAGGAGATTTTCCTTATAAACCTCCTACCTGATCCAAAGAGCAGAAAAGTAAAAGATCTCTCTACCTGGTGTTTGAACTCAGAACATGAAGTTGTTCAGAGTCCTTAGTCCAGAGCACTAACCACTGTGCCACTTTGACTTATAAAGAATAAGGTTTGCTTTTAATACTTGAAGCTGAGAATAACAAGAAAAAAAAAAAAAAAAAAAAAAAAGGAGAGAGATGATAGTTGGTAGTTGAAGAATTTTCTTGCAATGTGGTATAGAAACCTAAGACAATGTGCAGTAGGATGGGTAGTAGGATTGAGAGCTGGGATTCTCTACTCAAAATGATCATGTAGTTATGCTATGTTGGTATTGGTGTATTTTATTCTCTAGTCTAGTCCTACCCTTTTTTCCTAAATCAAATGACAAGTAACAAATAACATTTCTACTTTCAGGTGTTAACTAAGGCAAGGTGTCAGAAAATCAAAATGGGGGTGACTCTCTACAGCTGCAGACATAAGATATTACCAAAAACTAGATCCACTTAGTACAGACTATGGAATACAGAACCTGCGTCAAGCATTAATTAAAAGTCATTAATTAGGAACTTACATATGCACCACCTTCCCTAAGAATTGTGCATTTTTTTCATGTCCTATATTTTTGGCTAGCAGGACTTAATCATGTGTTTATGCCAAAGAATTGTACAGAAAATATATATTGAAGTTGCATGATGCAATCAAATACATTTTGTGATCTTTCCCTTTTTTCTTTATGTCAATGTAACCAACCAACCCTAAAACAGCAAAGTTGTCTCCACAATTTTAGTCACAATCGATCAAGCTTTCATATCTTTTATCTCAAAATAGTTTACTTGTCACAAAACAAAGTATTTGGCGTCTGTGGCGACTTTTTGAATTTCGAGTTGGACATTCAGCACAAGTTATAGCATTTCACTTTAGGTTTATTCACTGGTTTTGTTTTGCCACAACATTTTGATTGCAAATTTGTACAGAAAACTATTCGTTTTAAATTACATATCAACTCACTATTGAAAGTTTTCTTTTGTGGAACTGTCACATATCCATTTGATTATTTTTATACTGAAACTCTGCCATTATTGATGATAGTCCCTATATATTCCAACCAGGTAAACTTATATCGAACCTATATGTAATGTTAGCATTAATGGCACAAAAGAGCTGTAGGAGGCTGATCCAGTATTTTATGGAGGGGGGGGGGTTACCCCAACATAGAAGCAGGCTCCCATGTACAGGGTGTGGAGGAATCCTGACCAGAAAAAATGTTACAAGTCAAGTGATGCTTTCTGAGGCATATTTAACTATGATCCTATCTCTAATATATCTTTTTAGCCATCCTTGTCTACTATAGCCTACTATAGTTTCATAGTTAATATATCTATTTAGCTTTCCTAGTCTACTTTGCATGGTCCAAGATCTATCGTTAGGTCTAAACACATCGTTGTGTGAAGTTGAAGTAGGTATGGAATGTAACCCCCTCCCACCCCCTCCTACACCTGCCCTCATGGAACACTAAAGCCTACTATAGTTTCACAGTAGATATATCTATTTAGCTATCCTAGTCTGCTTTGCATGGTCCTAGCTTTAACGATAGGTATAAAAGCATCATTGTGAGAGGTTGAAATAGGTGTGGAATGTAGGCCCCTTCTACCCCACCTCTTGGAACACTAAAGCCTACTATCTATTTAGCTATCCTAGTCTGCTTTGCATGGTCCTAGATCAAACGTTAGGTCTAAACTCATCGTTGTATGAGGTTGAAATAGGTGTGGAATGTAACCCCTCCCACCCCACCTCTTGGAACACTAAAGCCTACTATCTATTTAGCTTTCCTAAGCTGCTTTGCATGGTCCTAGATCAACGTTAGGTCTAAACGCATAGTTGTGTGAGGTTGAAGTAGGTGTGGAATGTAACCCCCTTCCACCCCGCCTCTTGGAACACTAAAGCCTACTATCTATTTAGCTTTCCTAAGCTGCTTTGCATGGTCATAGATCAACGTTAGGTCTAAACGCATAGTTGTGTGAGGTTGAAGTAGGTGTGGAATGTAACCCCCTTCCACCCCGCCACTTGCAACACTAAATCTTATTATCTATTTAGCTTTCCTAGTCTGCTTTGCATGGTCCTAGATCAAACGTTAGGTCTAAACGCATCGTTGTGTGAGGATGAAGTAGGTGTGGAATGTAACCCCCTTTCGCACCCCACCTCTTGGAACACTAAAGCTATTTAGGTATCCTAGTCTGCTTAGCATGGTCATAGATCAAACGTTAGGTCTAAACGCAACGTTGTGTAAGGTTGAAGTAGGTATGAAATGTAACCCCCTCCCCCACCCCGCCTCTTGGAACACTAAAGTCACTATCTATTTAGCTTTCCTAGTCTGCTTTGCATGGTCCAAGATCTAACGTTATGTCTAAATGCATCGTTGTGTGAGGGTGAAATAGGTGTGGAATGTAACCCCCTCCCACCCCGCCTCTTGGAACACTAAAGTCACTATCTATTTAGCTTTCCTAGTCTGCTTTGCATGGTCCAAGATCTAACGTTATGTCTAAATGCATTGTTGTGTGAGGGTGAAATAGGTGTGGAATGTAACCCCCTCCCACCCCGCCTCTTGGAACACTAAAGCTTACTATCTATTTAGGTATCCTAGTCTGCTTTGCATGGTCCAAGATCTAATGTTATGTCTAAATGCATCGTTGTGTGAGGGTGAAATAGGTGTGGAATGTAACCCCCTCCCACCCCGCCTCTTGGAACACTAAAGCCTTCTATCTATTTAGCTATCCTAGTCTGCTTTGCATGGTCCTAGATCTTATGTTAGGTCTAAACGCCTCGTTGTGTAAAGTTGAAATAGGCGTGGAATGTAACCCCCACCCTCCCACCTCTGCGATCATTAAAGCCTGCTATAGATATATAGATATTTAGCTATCCTAGTCTACTTTGCATGTAAAGAGGAAGAGCAGCTGTTATAACCCTCCTTTTGACTGCCACGTCTCACCACTGGTGAATTGTGCCCATTTGGAGTACAAAATACTGATATACAACAATGCTCATAATATTTCAATGTCATGAGAAATGGGCTCTATGATTGAACTAAATGTTTGGTAAGAATTTGGTAGGAATCTGCTTCGATACACATTTCTTGTATGTTTCGTTGTGGTCTGCTGCTGGAGTAGGTATTTTTGAAAAATATTTCAATGATTTTAATTTCAAGCAGGGGGTTGTTACCTAGTAGAAATTGTCCCCTTTTCCATATTTCTATGCTCAAATTGACACCTTCTTTTTACATGCAAAGATATAAAAAAATTGATGCCATATATTACTTACCAATCTTCACATGCCAAGAAGTCGCACACCAGGATGATAAACATTGACAACAAAAGAGGACTGCATAAGTTTTATTAAAATATTTATTCATTTATAAAAAAACATATCTTCATCACTTAGTGGTGAATACCTTTATAGAGAGCTTTGCTGTGTTTAATAGTTCTTTTTATAGTTTTTTAATGTAAAATATATTTCTAGTACTTGAGATTGGATTTTGGTCTCTTCAGAATCTTTTGGCTAGTGTTAAAGATCATGTGTAAACAGTACACAGGGTGGGGAGAGTGGTCAAATTGTTTGGTTTACGTGCCCAGCCTCTATCTCGGATAACTTGTCTTTGAAAGGTACCCAGGGTTGTTGTTTTTGATTGGGTGCCAATACATTTTTGCTGAAGCATATATTAGGCTTTAATATTCTACCCATTTACTGACTCCTGGAATGTTCAATTCAATTTGTATACGATTACTGCAAAGCAGTGTTAAAACTTTGGGAACAGTGCCAACCCTTTCAGTCCTTTGTTGTCATTTAAGAATGGATAACCAAAAGTTTCAGAATTTGAGATATATCAATTTATAATACAGAACATGTGGATCGAATGAAGCACATTTGTCAAATTTCATTGCTTGCTCGGTTGTTGAGAAATAAATTGTGGCAGTTTCATCTCAGTATTTGGACAAGTTCGTTGCACACAAGTAATATTTGATGTCCTATATGGACAATAATAGTGATTTGGGGTTGTACATGGTTCCTACCCATTTAGTCTGCAAAACAGAAATAGTAGGGAAAATGAAAAAACACCTTTCTAGATCTTGAAAGCCCACAAATTTTGAAGTTTAGTTTGGAGAATTTAGGTAAATCTTTGTTTGAAAAATTATTATTTTCATGACTATAAAAGGTTTCCTATCTTTCTCTTGTTTTTTCTATTCCTTTGTACAAAGAAAACATTTGTATTTAGAGGTAAATTTTTGATTCATATTCTCATGTGATTTGAAGTTGCTTTTAAATTTGCACTTTAAAAGATAGATATTATCATCCATTTCGCATTTTGACATTTTTTCAGCCTTCTATTGGTAGGTACATAACATTGGTGTGTAGCTTGATAAATAAACCTTAATTTAACATGTTTTGGTCTTGAAAAGGTCGGGATATTTTTCTTTAATTTTTTTTTTAAAGCTTTGAAAGCATAATCCCATTAATGAAAAACAGAGGTGATGCATTTTTCTCTATTTCATAATAATTACAAATTATTGTGCATGATAATTACAAATTATTTGTGCAATGTAATGCAAGCTTAATTAGTCCAAAAAATTCCTTTCAAAAGTTTATTTCTCAGTGACTTAGCAAGCGATTAAGATGGAATTCAGGCCATTGTTTCTGTCTACTTGGATCTACTTAATTTGTCTTGTAAATCTTTTATTATCCATTTATTAGGAGGAATGGCAAAATGGATCCCCTCCACATAGATTAGAAGAGTTTTGTTAAGAGCTGTTTATTAAAGCACAAAATTAATGCAAGTTTAATTTTATCTTACATCAGGCAGATTGGGCAGAGTAAACTGATTATTAATCAAGTATGCAAATTTAACTATGTTGCGTACACCAACCAGGGGTCAGCAATGCATAGAAGGATAAAACTTTATAAAGGGAATGAACAAATTTGATGATCGTGAATTCTGTTGGGCATTTGTACGGTTTGAATGGAGAATGGTTTGTTTATGTCAGCAAGCTAAGGTAGCCAGTATCATTAGGGCATAACTAGACCCACTTTTAGAAGAAAAAAAAAACTTTTCTTGTAAACACAGCAAATCTCTTAGAACAACTTTAGAGGCATTGAAGACTCGCGAACAAAGAAACATCTCATGCCGGTAATCTGACCTAGTTTCGAATGAGGTGTAACAGAAGTGTTAGACACCACCATCGATCCCAGAAAATACATACACAGCTTGCTACCGTCGGTAATTAGACACTAGTGCACAGTCAATACATGCAGCTGCGGTCAATATCCACAACACAGTGTACATAGCAGCGATGGACATCTCATGTCCAGCTAAAGATAACACGGTATCATGTTTCATTACTGTCTGCATTTTGTAGCGACACGAAAAAACTTCACTTGCAAGCAACGGAAAGTTTACTTTTTCAGGTGGCGGCACGCGGTTTGTGGCGAGTCTTCAATGCCTTTAATAGGATGACTCTAGGCAGAATTTTGGTCTTGATATGTTATAGTCTAATACAAAACACAATTTTGAGTGCTAGTAAATTTTGGTTTTCCAAATATTCACCTTTATCAGTGGAATGCTCCTTTAAGACTACACTGGTGAAGAGGTCGGCTCCTCAGTGCAAGCCGCAATGCTAATGACATTAATGGTGGTATAGTCCGTTGTTTTAGAAATTCTAACATAACAAATTCTCGTCTACTTCATGTTAACAAACGGAGCACCATTGGATTATGCTCAACACAGCTAGTCTTTGACGATATTTGTAACCCATATGAGGCCATGAAGAACTTGTTTTCCTATTGGGTTTTGTTATGCATTGGAGGAACTGACCTTGTAGTCTCTTATAGACTTATTAGCCAGCCACTTTAATTGATGGGCCTCAGATGTTTAAAGGCTCAAGTGCTATACTACATTCATATAAGACCCAGTACTGATAGCAGTGCTATTTTTTTAACAGTCTATAACATATCAAAATTAATTTTGTGCCTAACATCATCCTTAAAGACAATACCACCGAGAATCACTTTGTACAAGTTGATAAATCTTTTAATTAATTTGTTAACTATTCATCCAGCAAATGATGAACAAAAATGTCTAAATGCTCACCTCGTCAGCTTGCTTCAAGCTGAGGCCCCTGACTAGTTGGCCAATACTAGGCTCAAAACTTTCACCAGTGCATACCCTTAAAAAGTGTTAACAGTATAAATATTTGCATTAATTGACTATTTAACACCTCTGAATGAGAACTTCTTGGAAATTTTGAAAAATTCTAGCAATTTTTGCTTGCTGAAATTTGGGCCCAACAGGGGCTATTGATGAAGGCCCTTAGTCACTTTGGCTCAAAACTGTTGACTTTTTGTTGACTTAGTATTAGAACTATTTACCCAGCAGCTAAAAGGGTTTTGATGAAATGGAACCCATTACAATTTGGAAATTTTTAGCAGTGTTTTGGGAAGAAATCAACTTCACATCGGGACATAACTTCTGAATACTTTAATCTCACTTTATCAGTTGATGTGGTGTAAAATCAAATATTTAGTTTTCTTTTGTAAGTAACTTTCCACCAAAAAGATTTTGTAGAGTGCCTGCCTCTACCCACCCCCCCCCCCCTCCCTCCCCTCCTCCTTTCACTCCTCTTAATATCCGACTGTGACATACCATTATTGTTAATATATGAAGTAACCGTTGCGCGAGTAAGTCCGTATTTCGAAAGGTGTACACCAAGTAACATGACGGATGGTGTGGTTGTTAAAATTGTGTACAAATGGCTTTCTATTTGCACAAATATACAAGTAACATTACGGTCGCTACCTTCATTCGCAGTATGTCAAAAACACAGACACGATCAAACAGAACAGGAGGAAGGAAATTCTAGTCTGTGTTACCCTGGCAGATGAAGATTGCTGTTGTACCTCTGTTAATTTAAAGAAAAACAATTATGAGAAATGGTAGTGAGGAAAAGGTTAAATTCCTAAAGTTAATTGCCATTTTGTGATTAACTTCTACCATTGGGTGAGACCATACAGAGGCACGCACAGGATTTCAGATGTTTTTTCAGAGGTTAACTATATAGTCAACTTTCACATTTAGGTTATACTCAACTATCATCTTTAGGTTAAACACGACAATCATCTTTAGGTTATACTGGACTATCATCTTGAGGTTATATTCGACTATCTACTTTAGGTTATACTGGACTATCATCTTTAGGTTAAACACGACAATCATTTTAAGGTTATGCTCAACTATCATCTTAAGGTTATTCTCAACTATCATCTTTAGGTTATTCTCAACTATCATCTTTAGGTTATACTCAACTATCATCTTTAGGTTATACTCGACTATCATCTTTAGGTTATACTCAACTATCATCTTTAGGTCACACACGACTATCATGTTTAGGTTATACTCGACTATCACATTCAGGTAATACTTCATACTATCATCTTTAGGTTATACTCGAATATCAGATTTATGTTAAGTGATCTTTAGTAAGCACAAGTATCCTAAACAGCCAAATAAAACCTTTTACTCTTTGGAAGATATTTTTTATTTTATAAGTCAAGACTGGTCACTATCATTTTGAAAATTTGTGATGTCATAGTACCACTAGCTAGGACCGGATACATTATACTTTCGTTCTTTTTAACCACATACCTCTGCCCTCAACAAGCTGTACTGGGGCCGGGCCGGAATGTGCCCCTCCTTAATATCGTGAAGTCAAGTGCCCGTTTTCAACAATAAGAAGTGCCTATTTGCAAAAACTTCTCCTGTTTTCAATATTTTTTGGTAATTAAAAAGTGTCCTTTGCTGTTTAGAAAATGCCCCTTTTGTTGAGGATAAAGAACAGCTCTTCATTAAAAGAGCATTATTGGAATTTTGTGGTACAGTTTTAGCAGAGGATTTATTTTGACTAAATCTGTAGTTTGCCCCCTCAAATGAAAGTGACGTCATACTTGCCCTAAAATTTAAGCCTACCCACCTCTGCCCCTCCCCCCTCCCCTCTTGATTGAGTAAGCTATGGCTGTGTATACTAATACTTACCAACTTCGCAGTTGTCACCCACAAAGTTAGCAGGACATACACAGGTTCCCGGGTTACTTGATTGGCAGGCACCGCCGTTCTGGCAATTGACACCAAAACATGGATCAACTTTAGGCAAAAACAGAAAAAACATAAATATTAGTTAAAACAATAATTTACCAATTGAAGATGCTGTTGACTTAAATACAAGGTCATATGTGTGTCCCATTTTGATCAGTAAAAATGTATGGAACCTGAAAAGGTACCGTCAAAATGTCAAGACCTTTATCTTAATCTTGCAACAATTTTCAACAAATTGATAAATGGTTCATTTAATATATTAACAAATTGGCAAGAAAATGACAAATAGCTGAAATCCAATCAGTGAGGAACCCTAACTTTTGTACTAAAAAATGATTATTTATCAAATGTCATCATTATAATCATTTTGTAGCAATATGATATATTGAACACTGAATTAGTCACGCAGTTCAACATTTTGAAAATTAATGATTATTTACGCTTGCCTCAGAATGTCATCATTTCAACTTTTTACAACTAAATGATGAATTGCAGCAAACTTGCTGAGAAAGATGTTAACATTTCAATGGCAGCTTAACGTTACTATACGGACCATACAGTTTATCTCCCAAACATGATGGGTTCAACTGAGAAAATACCTGAATTGGATCAAATGTTTTGAGGAAAAAGTAGGCCCTGCTTGTTGAGATGATACTAAGTGACCATAGTTTGACTTTCTGACTAAGAAATATCATCCTAAATCTTGTGAAAGAGGCTAACAGAATACCAACTCAAATACAAATAGTTTTCCTGATTGTTTGAAATAAAGGTTTCGAGGGCGTTCATTGATGAAGTAAAGGGGTTTTGTAGAGATGTTGCTTTGACTATAAGATGATTGCTTGATCAATATGCTGGCAATTTTTGGCAATTTTAAGTCAAAACAGAGTCTGTATTGCATTTTGTATCACAAGGATTTTCCCTTTTTTTTGTCAAATTTTGTGAATGCATCTGGCAACAACACAGTGAATGATGTCATCACGGCAATTCAGCTAAAAAGGATTTGTTTTGCCTTTATATTTAGACTCGACAAAGTGATATGATATTTCTTAAAAATAAGTGGATGTTTGATGAAATGCTAGATTCAAAGAACCTTATCCAAACATTACATAATGTAAGGTGTCAAGGAAAATCAACAAGAATATTGCACAAAAACAAGGTAACTAAAGCTTGTGCAGAAACATTTGCCATTATGACGTCACAGACCACCTACTGTGATCCACTCCAGGGAGGAATCGAGTGTTTAGCTGCAGTGGCGGAGCATCCATACAGTCAGGGGGAGGATCCCCCCCCCCCCTGACGGACTCAAATGGACTGCTGGCGCCCTTTTCAGCTTTTTACCACATTTTACTTATTCGCGAACATTGACTTTTTATTGTGCTTTCATCTACCTATTGACATTTGTCACATTTTGTTGGCGATGACACCTATTTATTCTTCATTTATCTGCAAATTAGCAAGGCCTGGAAAGGGTAATTTCTGGCGATCTAGGGAGTATCTTTACTCAAAAAATTAATGCACGCTCCGCGCCAACGTGTGATGGCGCTCCGCTTAGATAAAGTAGAAAGCACCCCTACAGACCAATCTCGACCCCTCCCCCCTCCCCGACCAATGCCCCTAGCTCCGCCACTGTTTAGCTGGTGAAATTAGGTTAACATTCAATCAACCACATCATGATGTAGGAACAAGATATTGAGCTGAGGGTTTCAAAGACCAGTGTACAATATTATTTTCTTTTTTTCAGCTAAGTTTAACGAGGTCTGCCACGGTAATGAAATTATGGCCTACATGCATAATAATTATGGCCTAATAATTATACAGCACAATAATTATAACAGGCATAATTATTATGGGTTACAGGCATAATATTCAGTTTCAATGCAAGATCTTGTTTCACGCTTTTGGAGATCAATTAACTTACCACCGTTACAGTTTGTTCCTGTGAAGCCATCTTGGCATTCACAGACAGTTTGGTCTCCCAGAAGAATGCAAACTCCTCCATTGTTGCAAACAAAATTCCTGCAGGCTTCGACTGGAGACGAAAAGGAAAATTATTTATGTCAAAAATTAAAGTAAACTTAAACATCGATTTACTTCCAGAAATAAATGGTTGAGCACCACAATTAAGAATCAAATGCCCCAGTCCTAGCCCACTAAAGCAAAGTTTTCAACTGGCATATCCTATACCCACAACATGATGGATTGGCGATTCATGGCCCCTGCAAAGTTCCATAACATGACCATTCAGCAAGAGTAGCAAGTTTAGCATATTGAACCCCAAACCCACCTGCTCGCTTGGAGTAATATCCACATTTAACCATAGAATTTCTACAATGCTTTTCGGTTTGGTTGCCTTTTTTTTTTTTTGGGGGGGGGGGGGGTCAAACCTGCCTGGCATTTCTTTACTCAAAATAAGATATTTTTTTCACCAAATGAAGGTTCATTAGTGGTAATCATAGATCTTGATTAAATTCTCAACATATTGCCTCCAGACACTTTTCATAGTGACATAGCAAGCAGTTATACAGTTATAAACTACATTAAAATTTCCAACTTAAAAATATTGGACGATTAATTATTTCACTTGATAAAATTAACCTCAAGGGCGTAGGAACCGGGGGGGCGCCAGCCCCCCCCCCCAGTGAAAAATATGGAGGGCGGAAGTATCATTCCGCCACCCCGCTTCGCAAGTCAGAAAACCCCTTTTTCATTTCCAAATGAGAAAAAAATCTCATTTGGAGCACCAATTAAATTGCATCTAAGGCCAGGTGAAAATGCAAAATTATATACAAAATGGAGTGGGTGGGTTGAAGTATATTGCACCAAATTGCATCTGAGGCCACCTGGAAATGCAAAAAACTTCCAAAGGGGAGGGGGCACCCCCTCCCCTTAGACCCCTCCCCCAGGCCGGCTATCAGTCTTCAGCCCCCCCCCCCCACTCAAAAGTACCTTCCTACGCCACTGATTAGCCTTGTCTAGTCCGGCTTACGAGACCAATTGGGTATGAGAGGATAAATACAGCATTAAATCTTTATCAAAATCAACTAAAAAACGTTGATTTAATTCGCATTCAACGCAGCCTTCTTATTTTCACGCCATCCGTCTGTTATGCTCATTCACATAAAGACAGAGAAAATCAGTAATGATAACTAAAAATAAACCAAACCAAGCACTGTATTAGGTAAGTTAAGGTCCCTTTCCGAATATGGTTAAAGCTAACTTTCAAGCGGTGGTAAGTTACTGTAAATTTGGTGTGATATGTACACGTTCGTATAATAATATTCCAGGAAACTGAAACAGCGCCCTTATATTCTACAAACTGAGCAGTATTACTTTCTAGATTAAAAGTAGATTAATTTGGGTCTAAACTTCCACAAAGAAATATTTTAACGTCAACCTAAAAAAAAAATTCCTCCATGGAGTCGCTGTATTTGGTTTAAAGCAACCCTTTCCAATGGCTGGTTTTTATTTGGAACGTTCACGCCGAGATTTCGTTTTCTTTCAAGAAAATTAAGTTGTCCATTAAAAGCTATAGATTAAAATAATCCAATTTGTCTTACCTATTTCACAGTCAACCCCAGACACACCTTCTGGACAAACACATCCGGGACTTCCACCACGATTTCGGCAAGTTCCTCCGTTTTGACAATGATTGATCTTGCATACTAAAGAAAATGGAATATATGATTAAAACAGTGACATCTTCGTCGTTGAAAATTATCATATTTACATGCCTCCTCACTACAAATGCACTACGACATCTAGCAAATTTTTGACTACTTCTGGGCGTTCTAGCAACAAAATTCATGCACTTCATTTGTTTTTGATTACAATAAGTTAATTCAAAACAATTATACAACGTTGCATTGTGTTCAATAACATATTCTGGTCAGATATAAAATCGAAAACAGGTCTTGAATTGTTCAACATGTCTTTGTTTTTTGTTTTTAAACAGGAAGGGGGGGGGGGTATGATTTCATGTCTGGCTAAAATGCAGGAACAATGAGAAGAAATAATCAAGAAAGAAACATTACTCACAATCACAAGTTTCTCCTGTTAAAAAGTTAAGCTTGCAGGTGCAAACAAATGTATCCCGTGAGGTAGCGAAGCATGTCCCATCTGGACCGCATGGGGAAATTGCGCATGGGTCCGGTAGTTCCGGAACTGTGGATTCGAAAATGAAAATGAAATTGTTTTAAACCAGAAGCCGCACACATAGCCGTGTTTCTGCTGTGTATAGTTAATTGTATGTCACAGACACTAGTGTCCAGGGTTTCGTATTCAAGGAAAACTTAGGAAAACGATAGCAAAGAAAACTAGTTTGATATAGGCCTCAGTGGTGTATCGGTTAACGTGGGGGGGGGGGGGGGGGCATGGGAAGCCAACGATTAGTGTGGGATGCGAAACGAGCAACCAATTGATGAGGTCCTTGCGCCACTTTTGAGTGAGGATAGCTTGATTAAGACAACGTTAGCCAATTAATTACCACTTCAACATTAGAATAAATCATACCAAATGTCCGACGATAAGTAACAATGAAATGCAGAAACGAAAATAGTAACATTTCGTGTTTTCAATACTTCAATTGTTGTAGATAAAAAAGTAAATTATTTTCCTAGCATAAACGCACTAGCACAATGTTCCCACATCTTGATTATCTTGAACCTACCGCTCTTGATCGTAATGGACACCTTTTCAAGACTCCGGGGCCTAACTCCCCCCACCCCTCCCCCTCCCCGTCTGAACAATCTAGGCACTACGCCATTGAAACGCATAAGTGAAAGATCGGTAACTAATTAACCAACCACAATTTGATAAATTATCCTTCATCATTTCGGAGTTTCAATGTGACTGCTGTTTGTGTTACAGGCGTGTAAAGTCGAATTACGCAAAAAACAACGCACAGATCATTTCCATGGAAAACGATACATAGCCTATTTTATCTACGGGCATGTTTCTACTACATGTCAATTTTAGAAATTTAAGTTTGGAAAATCTTATTGATCCATCTTGTTTCTTAATATTACTCAACTAAAGGAGAAACAAATGGATGGACAACGTGCACGCAAGAACTGTTATTTCTTATGGAAAATGTTAAGTAGCGCCTACTACACCGTGGCATGTCCTTTTTATGACCCCCCCCCCCCCCCCCACCCAACCAACCCCCGTCTTGAGACAACTCTACTGCCGCTGACACTAAAATGAGAAATAGAAAACCAATCACGAAATGAAGATTGAAACGGTTTTCACATTCTGGGTAAGATGATTGTACGTTTGTATGTTTCGTGAATACATGCAAAATGGCGACCTTACCTGTTTCTCTGATTTCACACAAAACTCCAGTGAATCCAGTCGTGCACATGCATTTCATTGCCGTGTTTTCTAAGACACATCCTGCTCCATTTTGGCACATATTCGCTCCGTCGGGAGGACATGGTGTCTGTACACTTCTTCCTGAAAGGACATTTCAAAAAGTCGTTTAATAATATCACCAAAGTTATTTCGCGTTTAATTGCTGTAACTTTGGTGAAAAAAACATCACACGAGCCCTTACTGCGACATCCTACCATGCTTTCTCGAACCAAGATGGCGTATGCAAGAATTTTCTATAACGACAGCTGTTTTGGATTAAGGCTACTTAAATTTGATTAACAAAGACGCTAAGCTGCTAGTGCATCTTTGGAATTTTCGTAAAGAGTGGGATAAGTGTAATCAACCATGAAGATTAAAATTATAGGAAGAGCGACGCCACTCTTGTAATATAATGGTACTGACAGGGGGTAGGAAGCTTCCAAAAAGTGTGTGTGCGGGGGGGGGGGGCACAACATCAGAGGGGCAATTTCTCATTCTACAACCTACACTCGTTATGCTATAAAACCGATACACTCTGACCATATCACTTAAATATATATGTGTTAGTATATATGCTATCAATACCATTTATTGAGGTTGTTTATTGTTAACCGTGCTACAAAGAGATATGGGATGCCATTTAAAAAAAAGCATGTACAAACTAAAAATAAATAATTAAAATCAAATATTAAAATGAACAAAGGCTTAAGATATCCCAAAGACAGTTCTTCATCAAACGGGCACATTTTATTTGCCAGTAGGGCACATTTGCTATTTTGGAAAAAAGTGGGGGATGTGCCCCCAGTGCCCCCGGCTCCTACCCCCTGGGTACAGACAATCTGTATAGATCCTCTCTACCCAGTCGTTTGGTGTTTCGTGCCCAGTTTCTTTCTTGGGTGACTTTTCTTTAAACAAAATAATAATAACCTTTTGTTTACCAATGATATATAACCCATCATTGTTTTGCCACCAGGCTCGCGAACACTGTAGAGTAATACATCACACCATACATCGGAGGAGCAGAAAGTAGTTAATGAAACCACCTATTTAATATACTCACTAATTTCGCATTGAGGCCCGTCCCATCCAGGTGGACACTGACAGGTTTCATCTGTCCTTCTGCAGGTTCCTCCGTTCAAACAGGGCTCGACAAGATCACATCGGTTAACAATCACTCGGGCTGGAAAAATATAATTTGGTCAAATTCCTCATATACTGAGTGCAAATTCCAGACCAATGATGCAAATGTTGTAACACATTATCCTAGAATTAATAATTGTTAGTTACAACTGGTGCAGAAAGTAGTCGCATAATTATCGAAACGTTCTTAAATCCGATCCAGTTTCATTTATGGTCGTTCATGCCAAAGAATGTGAAATTGAAGCGCTGCTTATATCTTGCAAATGTGAAGATGTTTGTTCTTTCTGTGTTGCACTTAAATCGCCAAAAGGATTGACCACAAATATGCTAAACAGTCAAATATATGTCACAATGCTCCAACTTTAAACAGGCATTTCACTTTTTTGTAGTTTCTCACTCGGACTAGGGGGTTCCATAACAACTCCCCGCTCGGACATTTAATTTAACTGGGGCGTTGGGCCTAACTTCGTACACCCAATATTTGTCGGCCCCCTCCCTCCCCCATCCAAATGGTCAGACTTTTTTCCTGGAAAATATGTTCTACTTCCCTCCCCCCATGGAAAAGCCCCCCCCCCCATGGAAAAGCTCCCCCCTAAAAAAGTAAGCTACCCGCTCCGTCTGGATGAAATATATAAATCCCCTGATAAAGATGGAAAACAATAATAATAAATAAGTTCTTAATAAAGCGCCAAATACCAAAAGGCCTCTAGGCGCTATACAAAACCTAAAAAAAATAAAAAGACAGAGAAATCAACGGAATAAAAAGTCTAGAAAACCCAAACGAAAATTAAACAGTATATAAAATACGAACACAAAAACACGAGAAGACTACAAAACAGGGAGCACTATATAAGGGAGCACCCTCGAATATTCCAATACCCTTGGTGCTATTAAAGGGTATAGCGTTGTTGCGACATTGCCCTGAAAGGCGCTCAAGACGCATGCCACATTTTACTGCTCAAAATGAATCGCAAATGTTTAGCGACGAAAATAACTCGATGTAGTATCCTAGAATCTTACTCGTTTCACACCGTACTCCTGCAAAGCCAATAGGACAGGCACACGTGTAACCGTTTCCAGAGTTAGAGCAGGTTCCACCATTGCTACAAGGATTCACGGTACATAAGTCATCTATGAAGAGAAACCAAAATATAATAAATAAAATACGAAAGATAGTAACAACAATAATGTATATTTACGATCGAATGAGGAGAAACGGTATTGTGAAAGAGAATCATTATGACAGGGGTCTACTCAGTGGCGTAGCCACGAGGGGGACCTCAAATTTCTGTCAGCCCCCCCCCCCCCTCACAAACAAAATTGTCAGGATTTTTTGTTTAGAAAATAGGTCATCCCCCCTCCCCACTAAGAAAAGTTTTACATTATTTGTCAGCGTGCAACTATGACATCACACCTGTTTGCTTCAAGTTCACTTTGGTTAAATATCAGATAACTTCAACTGTCAATATCTCAAAAACGGTACATATGAATTAAATGCACATTTCACTAGAATGCTTAGATAATTTTGACCTGAAATTTTGACCAGGACTATTCTTTTAAGGCAAAACTGATTTCTCATAATTGGTTTATTTATTCGTGTGTATCATTTAAGGCATTATACTCACTGAGTTCGCAGGTATCTCCCAGAAACCCTGTTGCACACCTGCACGTAAAAGGGATAATCTCTGACGGGGACTGTGCTAGACACGTCCCGCCGTTGCGACACGGATTTCCCGCGCAAACTTCAGCTGCAACGTAGTGAAAATAAAACAACTATTTAGACATTTTATGTTAAATGTATATAAATATGTAAATAAATATATATTTTTTTAAATTCACCACTGTTATTGTCCAGTTGATTTTTTGTACAAACGGTAACGATATGTATCGTGCGGAGGCTAATGAACAACTGCGAGCAACAATGAACAACTGCGTTAAAATATCAGTGTGTGCATTTCTTTCATTACACTTTTACGTAATCACAAAACTTTCCTAGCTATAGCGTGCTATAATTGGAGCCAATAAAGCAGACCTTTAATGCAAAAAGTTGGGACCATTTCGCATTTAAATAGCCATTCTTATATAAAAGTTTCTGAAAGGGAAGAGGAACACTCCTCACTTTAGGCCCCTCCTCCAGCCCCCCCCCCCTCCCCTTGTCATCAACTACGAAGCGACCGGACATTCTGTGAAAGCTGTATAATGTATGTAGATTTGTCTCTGAATATTTGTGATATTTGTAATACTATGCGAGAAGGCTATAGTAGTAACTATATACATTTCATGGCGGCGATGGCGCGCGTCTGCTTCCGTAGGTAAGTGCTGATTTCGTTCAGTGACTTACAATAATTCTGAAGAAAATCCTTGTTTTTAGAAAAAGAACAGGATAAAGTTTAACATAACTTATACGTCTGTGTATATCTACATGTCCTCTTCCTGGGAATAACAACTTTTTGTCAATAATTTTCGGCTAGAAATTAATCGTCCCGAGATATAGATATTACTTTCGCTTAAGCCCCCGAGTAATCCAAACAAACCTTTTATATGTTTCATTTTCAGCTAAAAATCACATAATTTAAAGATTTTCAATCAAGATGCGGCTAATATTTCGACGTAAATAACTCCATAAATATATCGAAAAGATATTTTACGATCGTTTTCGACAAATTTGAAGGGACTATATGTGAAAATAATCGAAATTCGATTTTCCGTGCAGTACAGTTTGCCCGTTGTAAACCGGTCGAAGGTGCGCAACTGAGCATTTAGTGAACCTAATGTTATAAATTAACACTGAAGTTGACTTTGGGCCTTCCATGCATTATGTTCCTAAAATACTCGGCTTTTGTTTGTCATCATGAAAATAGTTATCTCTAACAATTTGCTTCATTATAGTAGCTGAAAGTTCTGTTATTATAATCAATATTGAAATTTGCTCAGAAAACAATGCCTTTGGTGAGATTACCAGACGTTTGTAAATTCTACGGAGGCCAATACAAACCATTGTTTTAATTCACTGAACAACTGCGTTAAAATATCAGTGTACGCATTGCTTTCATTACACTTTAATGCAGATTACGGAAATATTCAAAGCTGAATAACACAAATACTCTGCAGACTGGGAAAGCGTACACATGTTGAGGGGGTGGGGGTGGATGGATAGGTGTTCCGACGAATACCCCCCCCCCATCCCCACACACCCACGAAAATATATAGAGAAAGATAAGAGATAAGGAACGAAGAAACAAAAAGGCAGCTGCAAAAGTCACAAAACTCATTCTACCTGGTTTGGAATTAATGAACAATGTAATTAACTACCTTCTGTATCCAGATATGAACCCTCATGTAACAAGCATCGGCAATAATTTTAGCAGGACACCCTGTCCTCCCAGCCCCCCCCCCCCACCCCCACGTAGATTATAATATGTTCGTTGTGTGATTACGTTTATTGATCACTAAAAGTCTAATCTCTTTCAACAAACTTAATGAAATGTTTGTATCTCTAGTGACGACAAGGACATTTCTTGACAATAAATGGTTTGTATACGTTTCAAAAGATCGCATCATTTCGCATTTCAGCACCTTTATTATACCAAAATTTCTTCAAGGGGGGTGATCACTCCCTCCCCTTATCCCTAAAGTAAGGTTATGTGAGTAACTACTTTTGATTTCTTTTGTGGGCGTTATGTACATCAAAATATGTCTCTCTTTACATCTGAGCTTTGGTCATTTTTATAACTATTTTTTTATCTGGTCTTATACGTATTACCTGCAAGTTCCATGCAAGTTTACGGCAGTAATGTGATCAGTGTGACGTGAACCATTTATAGATCCTCTGTCTTTAAATCGGGTTACTTTCTCAATAACAATAACAAATTTGTTTCTAAAGTTTTTAAACAAGCTTTTAAGAAAAAAGCAAAACTTTACGGCTGCTGTGGTTGATTTTGTGAAAATTTGCAACAATAATAATAAAAAATATAAGTAAATACAGAGAATGCTCAGTCAGAGGGTTCGATTCATGGAGTAGTTGGGTTCCACCCTCCCTCTTTTCAACCCTTCACAAAAACTGGTAGTGGTTCTTAGCACAATCTTACTCCCAGATCTAATTATAGACCTAATCTATATAGCCTAGATATGCCAAGATTTCGTCATTTCACTTCTGGAGTAGGACCTTAGTTACTTTTTAAATAATATGAACTTATTAAGCTAAGGAATTTGGAAATGGGTGAACCAGTTACTATGATATGACCTCCACTCACACAATAACGGAGGCACAACGGAATCTTTTGTTGTCAGATGTAGAAGAATTAAAGAACAATGTTACGGTTTATGAAGATGACGTCACTCTAAAGTTAAAATATTTCTTTTGTTTGAGAAAAGAAGTAGAAGAACCTTGGACACATATGAAATATTGTGAATTTACATTTATAATGTGAATTCAAGATCAATTGAAAGTCTGAATCTAACAAGAAATGGATGTAGTTTGGCCCTTCATTGCTTCCTTAATGACGTACAATATTTTAATTGTACTTTTGTATCTTCAAAATACGAAACGAGTACGCCTAAAAGTTTGTTGTTAAACTAGTTGCGCTATATCCATATCTTTAATATGCGTCGAGCGCCCTCTTTAATTGGAAACTATGTGTAACGACTATAAGGTATTACAATAAGTATCAGAGGGCAAAGAATCGGCCTAAAACGAACACATCTGCCTTTCTTTGCAAACAAATACATAACACTGGTTATTTTGGATCAATGGACTTTATTATGATCAGTGAATATGGACAGCAAACCGTCAACAAGCCTCCAATTTCACATTAAAAAGGCAATTTACTCTATCGATTTCTAAACCGTAAAATCCATTAATTTAATTAGTTTTTCTCTCAGCCCTCAGCATAGGAAGGAACTTCAAACCAAATCAGTAAAATCAACTTTCTGCAATGTGAAGTTTTAGTGAAAGAGTTCCCCTTTCTGATAACGATCATGTATTCTATACTGCACAGAAAGCCCCAAAGGGAAGTTCTAAATTTGCCAAGTTACCACAAGTTACTGATTGAACTAACTTTCAACTTGCAGCCAAAAAGCCCCTTATCAGTTTGGTGGCATTATTAAGGCGTTCTAATAATCTAAACATAGCACTTTGAGTTTGTTAATCCATGGAACTTACGCAACTGATAACTGTGCAAACAAGCTAGCATGTTTTACGAGAAAAACCCATTAAAATGGCCTTAGAAGCTTATTCTTAGTTGGAGTGCGTTGTGAATTTGTAAACTGGTAGCCTAGGGGATGGACCTAACAGGAGGGGTGTCCCAGTGGGCTGGAGGAGGGGTCTAAGTTGATGGGTATCCCTCACCCCTTTGAGAATCTTGTATTTAAGAATGACTCCTTAAATGCGAAATGGTGCGATCTTTTGCAACTTACCAAGAATATCAATTAAAATTCAATAATTTAAAAACGTCAGCAGAAAGTTTTCTTTATTTAGTTGAAAATGATTAAGCTTTTAGACATCAAATTTTACACATCTCATTCAGTTAATAACAAACAAATGAAGAGTATTCATGCACGTACAAAGCTTTGTTAAGTTGGGGTTTGATTTCTAAAAGTTATGGGCTGCATGCCAGTGCAGAGGTAAAAGGGGGGGGGGGGGGTGGGGTGAGGTTTAATCTTAGGACGCCACAGCCCAATACATTGGAGTCGGCTTCAACGACCCCAGGGCTACTCTCCTATTTGTTTTAAATTCCCTAAAATCTCTGCTTGTTCGAAACTGATCTCTACTTTCGCGCCGAGAGAGAGAAAAAATATTGACAGAAGTTTTAAAACTTACGTATGTCGCAGAATCTGCCGGAGAATCCTGCATCGCATTGGCACAATTGTGTACCATCAACGTTGGGAGTACAGGCACCGTTAATACATAACTCGGGGTTTTCCAAGCAAAGGTTGGCTGAAATAAACGTACAGATTACAAGGTAGAAAGTACAATATGATAAATATAAATATTTTATTTCAAATATGACATAGAATTAAGTCGAAGAAGTTTGGAGTGGGCAGAACGAGTGGGATGGGGGGGGGGGGGGGTTATGTTGCGGTTTCCACGGTATATGCAGCTTGTTTGTCTTTCGGCAACGACTTTCATGTGAGAATTTTGTAGAGAAGGTTCTGTGGAGTGAGGGGCACGTGATTTGTTGATGGAAGTGGATCCGGGTGTGTACTTTCTATATTTGTCACTCTCAATGTTGGTCCTGTCATGTTAAATTCGCAAGTGATTATAAATATGAGACTCATTTCAGTAGAATCATATTTTGCATTCCATCAATCATCATTTTTATGCTTATGCTTATGCTTAATCTATCTTTATTCTTAATTGGTAAGTAGTAGGACGAGGACTGTGAGAGGAACGAAAATCCCAAAAAGTTTGGAGGTGCATGGTCTGGGGAAGTAGGGAAGCATAGGTGTGTGTGTGTGTAATGAAGGGAGTCAACAGGAGGGTCAGGTGGTAAGTGCAAGGAATATGCATGAAGACAGCTACCCAACCACGCATCCCCCCCCCCTCAGCACCCTCAAAACCTATTACCCTCCAGAATCCGCCTCCCCCATCTCACTAAATCCAAACAAGTTTAGCGGAGGGATGAACCGATTAGATGACGGGTTTACGTGTTTCTTACCCAGTGGCGTAGGAAGGTACTTTTGAGTGGGGGGGCTGAAGACTGATGGCCGGCCTGGGGGAGGGGTCTAAGGGGAGGGGGTGTCCCCCTCCCCTTCGGAATGTTTTTGCATTTCCAGGTGGCCTCAGATGCAATTTGGTGCAATATAGCCCACTTCAACACCCACTCCATTTTGTAAAGAATTTTGCATTTTCACCTGGCCTTAGATGCAATTTGGTGCTTCAAATGAGATTTTTTCTCATTTGCAAATGAAAAAGGGGTTTTCTGACTTGCGGAGCGGGGGGGCGGAACGATACTTCCGCCCCCTCATATTTTTCACTGGGGGGCTGGCGCCCCCCCAGCCCCCCGGTTCCTACGCCCTTGTTCTTACCGAAAGAGCAAAATCTGCCAACAAACTGAGGACTACATCTACACTCGACGTCAATCTGTCCAACGTTCGTGCAGACTCCTCCATTCTGACAGGGGGAAGATGAGCAAGGCAAAACTTGAAAGAAAGAAAAAATGAAAAAAAACATGGACATTTATTTATTTGATGATAGTCATGTAGCGGCCAAAGGAACATCGTTATTGGTTGCATTGTCACATGCAATCCTGATGTCGTCAAGATTTGGCTTCGCGCTAATAGAGTATGTAGGTCTTCAAGGCTTGACCACTCTGCGCGGCCTACCGGACACATTTCTCAGTATTCGAGATTAGACGTCGTTTTTGATGAGATGTTCATTGTAGAACATTAGAACTTGAAACAAACAGATGTGAGCACATACACAAAATGTTGTGTCACGTCTGTTTATTCAGAAATGTCATTGCAATTTTCTACTTCAATATTGAGATGCATTTCAGGATGAAATCCACTACTGGTATTGGTATACTGGTGACAGGCAAATCCCCTTAAGTTAAGTTGGAACCCAATCTAATCCAATGTCAAAACAAAAAACTGGAAAAAAGAAAGTCAAAGCATTTTGCTGGCAGTGTGCAACTATGACATCACACATGCTTGCTTCAAGTGAGTCATCTCAGCTTTTACTAACCTGTGACAAATTTTAATAACCAATATCCGGGGAACACCATATTAATATTGGATTAAAATGTCAAAAATGATGCTTAGAATGAGTTCCTCTGTTTATCACGTTATAAATCTCCCCTCGACTGTTTCCTTCCATTTTTCCGGTCATGCACCCTCAATGCATCCCGGAAGGCCTATTTTGGACTATAATTTTAAAATCCTCAATCTGTGGGAAATGGCATATAGCCTCTGATACAGAGAACCTCCAGGAATACACTTTTCAAAATGTTTAGCAATTTCTGACAACTTAATTGTGAGCGTAACAGGTGACCTTGTTGAAACATATGACATTGATACAGCACTCGTGATTTAATTAAATTAAGAGAGTTTACGTTTCAAACTATAGCACAAACTTCTACCAAACCAAATCGAAAAATAAGGGAATATACTTACAAATATCGCAGTTTTTACCAATGTGTGTTAATGGACAATTTATACACTCATAGTCACTACCATCTTGAATTGGACTACATGAGCCGCCATTTTGACAAGGATTTGGAGAGCAAAGGGCGGCTGGAATACAAAAAAATAAATAAAACAAACAATGAAAAATAAACAACCATATTACCGGATTGTGTCAGAAAATAGGTCAGAAACATAACAGTAACATATCCTTACCGTCAGAAGCATAAAGTAGCCTTTATATTATTTTTTTTCTCGAGTGCCATTAATTTTATCATTGCATATTCAACGATACCAGTAATTAAGTCAGATCTTACTAATGTTTATGCATGAGACGTAGCCCAATAAGGACAAAAGGCTATATAATACCATACCTGTGTCACAATACTGGCCAACCCATGCATCGGTGCAAGTGCATCTTTGGACTATATCTGTACCATCCTCGGTAGCGGAACACACCCCATTGTTTTGACACGGGCTGCTCTCCAAACAAGGGTTTGCTATTGTATGAAGATAAAAGCAAAACACACAAAAACTTAATAGATTATTTTCTAATAGAAAATACAAAGTTTCACGAATCGATTTGTTCCTTTCAAAAGTATTTTGTTGGACATGATCCATGTATTTCAATGTGTGGTACAGGCTCACGGTAGTACATGAAATTATTGTACTTCGAGGGGTTTCTTCACTTCCCCCACTTCTGCCCCCCCTCCCTTAGCCCGTCCTTCCCACTACCACATCTTTTCACAATCCATCAAAACCTGAGCTATATATTTATTTAGTTTTTATAGATATCGGAGCGATTTGAATGTAACAGCCCCCTGCCCTCTTCCCTCCTCCTCCTCCCCCTCCTCCTCCTCCTCCTCCTCCTCCTCCTCCTCCTCCTCCTCCTCCTCAGAAACAAACTCGCGTAGAACTTAATCTGGCTTCACCCTGGTCCAAGTTATTTCCTTACCGATTTCACAAGTAGGTCCGAACCATTCCGATGGGCAAGTGCAAGTGAAAGAACCATCGTTTAAATCCTGACATTGTCCTCCATTTTCACAAGGAGTTAGTCTCACACAGAGTGGATCTGAGACAGAAGGAAAGGCATTTTATTAAATCAGTTGGGTATGTTTGGTAGAACGTAGAGTCTCTCGATGTGGTAAAATAATATATAGCAAACAATGTAATAGTAACCATATGCTGTGATATATATATATATATATATATATATGTATATGTATATGTATATATATATATATATATATATATATATATATATATATATATATATATATATATATTTATATATTGAATTTTACACTAGAATCAGCAAATATGCAGGCAAGGGTGTATAGGGTGTACAACCCAATGGTGTCAACATAAGGGTGTAGAGGGTATACAACTCAAGGGTGTACAGGGTGTACAACTCGAGGGTGTACATGGTGTACAACTCAAGGGTGTAGAGTCTATACAACTGAAGAGTGTATATGGTGTACAACTCATGGGTATAGAGGGTGTACAATTCAATGGTGTAGATGGTGTATAACTCAAGGGTGTACAGGGTGTACAACTCGAGGGTGTACAGGGTGTACAACTCAAGGGTGTAGATGGTGTACAACTCAAGAGTGTACAGGGTGTACAACTCAAGGGTGTAGAGGGTGTACAACTCAAGGGTGTATAGGGTGTACAACTCAATGGTGTAGAGGGTGTACAACTCAATGGTGTACAACCCAAGGGTGTCAACTCAAGGGTGTAGAGGGTGTACAACTGAAGGGTGTAGAGGGTGTACAACTCAATGGTGTAGAGGGTATAAAACTCAAGGGTGTAGAGGGTGTACAACTTAAGGGTGTAGAGGGTGTACAACTCAAGGGTGTAGAGGGTGTACAACCTAAGGGTGTCAACTAAAGGGTGTAGAGGGTGTACAACTCAAGGGTGTAGAGGGTGAACAACTCAAGGGTGTAGAGGGTGAAAAACCCAAGCGTGTTAACTCAAGGGTGTATAGGGTGTACACCTCAAGGGTGTAGAGGTTATACAACTCAAGGGTGTACAGGGTGTACACCTCAAGGGTGTAGAGAGTGTACAACTCAATGGTGTAGAGAGTGTACAACTCAATGGTGTAGAGGGTGTACAACTCAAGGGTGTAGAGGGTATAAAACTCAAGGGTGTAGAGGGTATACAACTCAAGGGTGTAGGGGGGGTACAACCCAAGGGTGTCAACTCAATGGTGTAGAGAGTGTACAACTCAATGGTGTAGAGGGTGTACAACTCAAGGGTGTACAGGGTGTACACCTCAAGGGTGTAGAGGGTGTACAACTCAAGGGTGTATAGGGTGTACACCTCAAGGGTGTAGGGGGGGTACAACACAATGGTATAGAGGGTGTACAGCCCAACGGTGTCAACTCAAGGGTGTAGAGGGTGTACAAGGGCGTAGAGGGTATGACTTCGAACTTTGAAGACAAGTAACTTCTGAGTGATGCACAAATGCGATCAATTTCGGAAATATTTACTGGTTACCAGTATGATAAAAAAGTACTCGTAACAAATCTATATACTTTAGTATCGTACTACGAGGCTTCAATGACAATATTTTGCAGTGCAATTGCGGTGTTTCTATAAGTTCGAAATTTAATAATAACCTCCATCTTGGATAGTAATTAAGGTCGTTATTTCCCGCTCGTCTAATCTCAAGGTGTTGTTTTCCAAAGATACGTCTAAGATGGTCACGGACAACATTTCATCTCCTTCATTGATACCGTCCTCCAATGCCTCAATTTGAAAGAAAACACACGGATAGCTCTGATTGGTCGACACCGTGAATTCACCTAAAGGCAAATCGGTGATGACGTCATTAGGTGACGCTGTGCCTAGATCCACCGACAAGAGCACTACAAGAAGAAGAAAAAGAGGAACAAATAAAAAATATTTCGTTAACTTATAGTTAATCTTACATGTTCTTATATTAGGCATATATAGTATTTTCATAAATTGAATATGCTGAAAGGCCCCACACAATCACCCCACCCCCGCCTCCCCCCACAAGTCAAATCCAGCCGTGCTGAATTCCCATAGGAGTATACGGAATTCTTATTTTTTGGCAACAACTGGTCGATTGGGATAGAGTTGTCGACCAAACGAAGAAATGTGCTCCGAACCTCGTTACATTTAAGTTTTCGAGTAAAATAAAATATGTCTTACCATTCGAAAAGTTTTGCACCCCAGAGTGGCATACTTCTAACGTGACGTTTCCAGCACCTTCCGTTATTGTCACCATAGAAGGGCTTATCGAAACAGGTAAAAATGTTTCTGAGAAGAAATGAAAACATTGAAATGGATCATAGCATGTTGCAGGTCACATGCACCACACTTACTTTGTGCAATCTAATTAGATTGGTTATACTGTAGTTCCAAGTGGTTGGTTGGAAATTCCGTCATGAACAATTGTCATTTTTTAAATTTAGCAGATCAATATAATATATTTTGGTTAAGTTTATTCGTTGCAACTCCCGTGTCTTTTGTGTTGTTGGCATAAATGGTTTTACGCATGACAGTCTGTACGATCAGGGAGCTGGAATGCAGCTCCTCTGTTACGATCTTTATAAACTGTGTCTTGAAACAAAACGACTGTTGGCAAGCGTCTAAGTAACTTGCAATGCGGCAAATATTTGGAAATTGCATTGAGTCTACAACATACATCTTGATTGTTCACACAGCGTAAACTGGCTAGCGAATAATGAGAAGGAAAAAGGATAACAATATAAAACAAACAGAAAAAACCAAAACCAGCAACACAATTTTTTTTTTTAAAAGAAGAAAAAAAAAGAAAAGAAGAAGGATGAAATAGTTTACCTAGTTGATCACATGTGTTTCCTAGGTAACCATATTCACAGAGACATCTGAACTGGCCATCGTCGATCTCCATACAAGTACCACCATTGCTACACGGCTGTGAACTACAAACCTCTGTGAGAAATGTGTGATGCATTGTAAAGTTATGGCAGAAACTACTGATATGCATAACACAGTGGCAAGTACGACAGCTAACTACTCTGGGGTATAGTAGCAACGTCCAGCAATATTGGGTGTGTTGTTGTCGATATATTATTGAAAGTGGGTAACTTATTAATAATCAGTATTCATATAATAGGCTATTAAATATGTAGAGGGTGGGGTAAAATGGGTGGGTTGGATAGGAGCGAGTTACCGTGTCAATTGTATCGATGCGGACTGCGATATCACACGATTTTTTTCATTGTTAAAGTTAAATGTTGACAATGACACCAATGATAGCCATATAGTTCAAAATACGAGCTTCGATATTTTTAAATTCAAAACTCGCAGACGGGGGGCCGATCTTTATTATTGGCAATATACAATGTCATCAATATAGCATAAAATATTAAAATCCAGTCACGTGTGCTTTGATGATGTTATATTTTAGAATTTCTCAACACAGTCAGTGGTTCTTGTTAGCATAACGGATAATATAATTCCAAATTAATGTCAAATTACCTAATTGCGAGTCAATAAGCGTCAAAGTGAGACTTCCATCAACCAATGTTCCCATTGGCTGAGCAGATGTTAGCATGATGACGTAATTTTCGTCGGCCTCCACCAGTTCATCTTGTACCACTGAGATGGAGATGGAGTTGCATAAACTTCCAGCAGCTAGAGTCAGCGGTGATTCAAAGGATAGATCATCTGAGACTGGCACTGAAGAAGCCGGTAACCTCTCTATGGAGAAGCCTGCCGTGAGAATAAGAATGAACAGCCCCGATTATTTTATGCAAATTAAGCAGGGCAAAGGACGTCCAGTATTGTAGATGAAGGCTAGGGTGTTTTCTTGTTATTGTCGAAAAGGAGAAGCCTGGGTTTTCTTACAGGATGATTTTATTCACAATATTTTGTTGACATGTTT
Organism: Apostichopus japonicus; assembly: GCF_037975245.1. Lineage (NCBI taxonomy): Eukaryota > Metazoa > Echinodermata > Holothuroidea > Aspidochirotida > Stichopodidae > Apostichopus > Apostichopus japonicus. The sequence goes on from NC_092580.1 coordinate 14,501,366, forward strand.
TTGACCGTTGTAAAACACTGCTAGAGATCCAGGTTTTATATTTCCTTAACACTTTTGTTTATTCATTTATCAATGTGTTTTTTTTTTAAAGAAATGATCCTTTACATAGTTGAGGTTCATCATTTACAGTGTCTAGACTAATTAGTCTTTATACAAGCCATTAATTAGGTCAGTTCAAATCTCCAAACTAAAAATTATTAATAATAAAACACTAGAATCTGCCTCAATAACACCGGTTATATTGCCACCAAAAAGCTGCACGAAGCTACAAACACAATCATTCTACTTGATTAATTAATTGCTGAAAACTATAATTATATTAAAAAACAACCTCCTCCTCGACCCCCTACTTCAAAATCTCCTCCTTAAGTACCTGGTTAATAAAATATATGCAAAGAATAATTGAACATCCTCTTTAAATATTCTAGTTTTCTTAAACTGGGAGGTGGCTTCAGCTCTGGCAGAGGGAGGGGCTCCTTATTTAGGAACCCGGTGGTTCGAAGACTTGTGAGTCAAACTCCGGGAGAACAGTTCTATTCCGGGGAAACAGCCCAGCCACCAGGAAAGGTTTTCCCCCTTTTTTTTTTCCTTTTTTTTTCAGCTGATGGTCTTTTCCCGGGAGTGTGGATTTGTCAGGTCTGGAGCAGCGGCCTCCCAGTATGTATTTAACTAATGTAGCTTCCATTCTGAATATTTTGCTTGTCTGCTTACCATTATTTCAACATAAAAAAAATGGTCTGTTTTTGTTTATTTTCTTTTTTTGCTAACCTGCAGGAGTCGTGCTTCGCAAGGCTCGATCAGGCGTGTTACAGGATGGTGGGGTGTCCTGCTAAAACTATTGCCAAATGATTGTTACGTGGGGGTTCATATCTGGACACAGACAGTAATTACGTTGCTCTTTAATTCCAAACCGAGTTTTGTGACTTTTCCAGCTGACTTTTTGTTTGTTTTGTTGCTTATGTTTATCTTTCTTTATCTTTAAAATGTTTTTGGGGGGCGTTTGAGCGTGGGGGGGGGGGGTGTGGGGGGATTCGTCGGAACCCCAATCCACCCTCCCCATCCCGCGGCAAGTATCTTTCCCAGTATTCGTGTTATTCAGGTCTGAATCTTCCCGTAATCTGCATTAAAGTGTAATAAAAGCAATGCGTACACTGATATTTTAACGTAGTTGTTCAGTGAAGAACAATGGTTTGTATTGGCCTCCGTAGAATTTACAAACGTCTCAAAATCTGGCCGAATGCATCGTTTTGTGAGCAAATTTCAATATTGGTTATAATAACGAATCTATCAGCCACTATACTGAAGCAACAAATTGAAGGTAAATATTTTCATGATGAAGAACGAAAGCCGAGAAATTTAGCAACATAATGCATGGAAGGCCCAAAGCCAACATCAGTGTGAATTTATAACATTAGGTTCACTAAATGCTCAGTTGCGCACCTTCGACCGGTTTACAACGGGGCACGGACGTCTTAAGGAAACAAACGATTTTCGATTATTTTCACAGTTAGTATTTCAAATTTGTCGAAAACGATCGTAAATTATCTTTTCGATATAGTTATGGGACGATTTCCGTCGAAATATTAGCCGCATCTTGATTGAAAATCTATAAATTATGAGATATTTCGCTGAAAATGAACGTATAAAAGTTATGCTTGGATTACTCGGGGCTTAAGAGAAAGAAATATCTATTTCTCGGGACGATTAATTTCGAGCCGAAAAATATTGACAGAAAGTTGTTATTCCCAGGTAGAGGGCATATCGACATAAACAGACGTATAAGTAATGTTAACCTCTTACCTGTACTTTTTCTATAAACAAGGATTTTCTTCACAATTATTGTGAGTCAGTTGAAGAAATCAGCACTTGCCTACGGAAGCAGATGCGTGCCATCACTGCCATGAAATGTATTGTTACTTCTAGCCTTGTCGCATAATATACCAGATATCACAAATATACATGAATGTTCGGTGGCTTCGTAGTTGATGACAATAAGATAATATCGTTGACACTGACCTAAGGGGTACGGTGTCTACAAGGGGAGAGGGGGGGAGGAGGGGGCTGGAGGAGTGGCCTAAAGTGAGTTGTGTCCCTCTCCCCTTTGAGAAACTTTTATATAAGAATGGCTACTCAAAGTGCGAAATGATGCGAATTTTGCATCTTCAAAAAACATTAGTTTTTAAGAATTTTAAATACGTTAGTAGACCTACAAAATTTTCTTATTATTGTTGACAATTACCAAGTTTTTGAGATCAAATTTTACACATTTCATTATTTGCATAACGAACATTTGAATTGTATTTAAGTACTTACGAGCCTTTGTATAGTTTGATTTCTTAAAGTGATGGGATGTAGGCCAGTGCAGGGGTGAAGGGAGAGGGGCAAAGGGGACCGGGCAGGGATAAGGGGAGGGAGTGACCACCCCCTTGAAGAAATTGTGGTATAGATAAGGGTGCTGAAATGCGAAATGATGCGATCTTTGGCAACTTAATTTCATTTCCGTGGCTAGAGAATCTCAATTCCTTAAGACACCGTACCCCTTAGGTCAGTGTCAATGGTATTATCTCATTGTCATCAACTACGAAACCACCGAACATTCTGTGGAAGCTGCATAATATCTGTAGGTTTGTCTATATGTGTATAAGTTTGGGGCGGGGTGGGGGAGGGAGGGAAGGAAGGGATGTCCTGCAAAAACTATTGCCAGATGCTTCTTACGTAGGGGTTCATATATGGACACAGAAGGTAATTACGTTAATTCATTAAAACATTAATTCCAAACCAGGTAGGCTGAGTTTTTGACTTTTGCAGCTGAATTTTTTCTTTTTAATCAAATTTTTATCTTTCTTTATTTTTGTTAAGGTGTTTTTGACCGTTGCAAAACACTGCTATCGATTCAGGTTTGATATTTCCTTAACATTTTTGTTTATTCATTTATCAATGTTTTTTTTAAAGAAACGATCCTTCAAACAGTTTGGGGTTCATCATTTACAGTGACTAGACTAATTAGTCCTTACAAGCTATTCATTAGGTCAGTTAAGGGTCTCAATGGGAAAGTATGAGACTGTAATGGCCTCAGATGACTTGTGCACGAATAATGATATGAAATATAATACATTGAAATGAATAACTCACCCACTGATATGTCTTGTTCTGTTATATTGGATGCACAAACTGAAATCTGAATGGAACTTTCGTCTTCAGAAATGGTGAGTTGGTCCATCACCAAACTAATTTCTAAAGTTCTATCTGTGGCTGCTTTATGACGTATAGAAATAAAAATTATGATAAGTTACATGGGGTAGCGACAATCTAGTGATCTTTCTTCATTCTAATTTTTTTCTTAATTAATAAATTGTGAGGTGAATTGTCGATATGTCAAATTACATCATCCAACTGAAGAGCCAAACCATAATAATCTGGGATCATTCAACTTCAATATCTTGAGAAGTAAAATCGTCGAAATTTCGACAGAAAACCTTGCACATTTGATGATAAATGTTACATTTTTTAATACCCGGATGTAATATTTTTTTTTTCGTCTAGGGATAGAACGTCAACATTTGAGAGAAAGCATCCAAACTTTCACATAAAACATAAAAATTTAACGGTAAACTTCACTTTTGCAAGATGGAGTATATAAACATTTTAGTAGAAACGTCAACATTTCGAGAGAAAACCCTTAGTAATTTCGAAATTACATCGTTGCAATTTTACAAGAAAACGGCGGCACATTTTCAAGACGAATTTTTCAAAATTATGAGACATAATGTCGAAGAGATTGTGGGAGATTAAAGGTTGTGACATTTCCCCTAAAACATCACGATCTTCTTGACAGAAAATAAGCTACCCCCTCACTCCCCCATAGTGACATCCTGGTCACAGAACCGGGCTAGACATGCAAGTGTATATCGGTATTCACATGTCGGATAAAACCTCACTATTCATATCTGCCGTTAGAAGTTGCGAAAGTTGCAGATCTGTAACAATAATTGATATCATACTAATAGGTGGAATTTAACGAACCTTCGGCTCCCAACAGATTGAATATGGAACTTCTTTGTGGTATATTTACAGCAGGTTGAGATGACGTCACATCAATGACGTAACCTTTGTTAGCTTCTACCACGTCATCATTTACAATGACAATGGTGAGTGGAGAACATGTGGATCCAAGAGGAATGGTAAGAGGGGAAGAAAACGTCAGGTCGTTGCTGACTGGATCGTTGGCAACAACTATTATTGGTACGACGTCAAACTCTGGAAAAAAAGAAGATATTTGTGAGCAGGCAAATTACTGTAGTTAAAGGCTATCTATGAAGTTACGTAACAAGTGTGTTAACACGTGTGCCTCTTCATGCCCATGCACCTGGCTACAAAGGAATGGTACATTTCTGTTCTACTATTCGTTGGTGACCAAAACCAGACATATAAAATAAACTATATGCCACTTAAAGCATATGGAAGCGGTTCTGACATGTTATAATACCCTATTATGTCGTTCACATCCAAACTCTTATATTTACTTTCATATGTGCCCCATGCTGCAGACTAATTGGTGCCGGAAACTAGGCTCCACTGCTTGTCCACGTGGCAATCAGCAATTTTTGTTTTAAGTCTGTGTTCTGTCAGTACAAAGATGTAATGGAGCACGGTCAAAAAAAAGAAAAGAAAGGAGTTTACCCCTGTTCGACCTCGCAAGAGGTTCTACGGTGGAATATATGGGTGTTTACATCTAACTATATACCATTGCACTAAGCCAGATGCTATCCTACATGTCCAAGTAACCACTAGGGATCATATATACTGTCATATGCTTACCTATTACGATATCGCTATCGATTACTTGAGAGATACAAACAGAGAAAGTCGCAGACCCGTCTTCCTCTGACGCTGTCAGAAAATTAGGAGTCACACCAATGTTTATATTTTCAAGTCCGCCTCCTCCTCCTCCTCCTCCTCCTCCTCCTGAATATCATAATATGAAAATAAAACTGGTTTCTACCTAGAAATGGCAGCTTACAATTATAGTGCGGTTTCAATCCTCGAAAAGAGATCCGTCTATTATTATAATTATTTTAAATTGAAGAATACTTTTTGTTGACCTATATGACGATTTGATCAATTACTTAATGCATTTCTAGACTCAGTGTGATAGGCTATCTATGACATTATTATTTCATTAAGGTTTACGATACATTAAAGCAGCAGTACCTATTCATTATTTTATTTGTGAATTTAAAGAGTGTCATGACAGTGTCGCATAATAAAACCTGACCTGTTGATTCTCTGAGGTTGAACACTGTATTTCATTCGCAAATCTACAAAATTCTTTCATAACCTTTGATGACATGTCATTTGATCATGAAGTCTGACGCATAAAGGATCCTGCAGTCTAAGTGTTGAAACAAAATTATCATTGTTTTTTTGTTCTACAAAAGGAACTTTTATATTATTACTTCGTGAAATGTTTTGTTTGCCAATAACAAGAATTAGTTTATGCAAAAGAATAATAATTACCGTCATTATCTCTTATGGTAATTCTGATTGCGCCATTCAGACTGTCTGTCACTGTGGTCCCGCTGGTACTGGCTATAGTAATCAAAAAAGTTTCGTCTGTTTCCGGTATGACGTCATCGGTTAGTGTTACGCTGAATGTTGAACACAAGAAAACTGGCGTGATCGGAACCGAGAACATCCGAGGGAAAATTATACCGTCGCTCTCTGTCGCTGTTTCCATGGTAAATTCTAATGCTAGATTCAGCGAAAGAGCGAAGATCATAAAAACTTTAATTTACTAATTATGGTAACTTACAGATAAATAAAATCACTTGGTCGTGATTATAGCCAGCTTTATACACTGCTTAGCCATGTGCGGCACCATCCTTATAAGCTAACTATCGGCACACCAAACTCAGTGAGGGCTTCTCTGTTAACAGTCATCATTAAAAATATTGCAATTTATCTACGCCCAACCCCCCCCCCCCACCCAGGAAATTGGTTTTTTCCTAAGGTTCTTTTTATCAGTTCCCCTCTAATCGAGGAGTTGTTCTGTTCTCATCCAATCTAGCAAGGATCCCATTTTATCTCCAAGTATAAATTAGTATATTATACCTAAAGCATGTGTAAAGCAGGCGTGGATCCAGCCTTCAATATTATCCCACCCCCCTTTCCTTTTTAAACCCATATATATAAAAGCAGTTATCAGCACCACCATGGTCTTTAGGCCTACTCATTGACCTTATTTGTAGCCATAGTATTCTTGAGTGAGTATTATTGCACGTCTAATCAAACACTGGTTTCGGCGTCAATGACCTCAGGGCCACCCATCCCCCCCCTTGTTTTAAATATCATGAATCCGGCCCATTAAAGAACACAAATGAGCAGATAAGTAGATAGTAAATATTGTCAGTAATTATACTGAATATGTGTACTTACACACTTCCACGGGATCGACGGCTCGATTTACACAGATTTCGACTGGAATTATGCCATCGCCTTCGTTTACGGAGTCTTCTGATTTCGTAAAATATACCACCGCACGTTCATCTGAAGATTGTTAGAAGAAACAAAATATGGACCCTCTTTTTCTACTCGAAATAGTAGCATTTTTGACATTGCAAGTATAGATTTCGAAGAGTAAATTATCAATATAGGACAAAACAAAACAAACTATATAGTTGAAATATTTGAAATTATCGGAAAAAAAGTCATGCAACCTTACAGCGCAACGTCAAGTTTGTCTCAAACATATATAAATATAGACAACCTTTGGTGAGTAGTGAACACCTTCATTTTCTCTGTTTTAACATTTTCCTTTCCGCCGTTTCCCTCCCCTTTTGTCATCTTCGTTATACTTTTTTGTTTTTCTTGTACCTCTGTTTACTTTGTGATTAGAATGGTTCCAAAATGAAGTATATTATACAGTGTTAATGCAATATGAACATGTGATCAATTACCCATCCATGGCGTACTTATCAATGGATCGTAGCCTATCATACAGAACGAATTCTCAAACAACTTTGAAATCTTTATTCTTCGTCTCTTCATTTCTACACTATTGTAAGTATCAGCAATGTCTATGAACTAGTTTCATTCCTTCTTTTGGGAAATGGAGGCACAATTACAATTACAAGGATATTCCTACAAAATAGTAATGCAAACACGGTTGATTACCTAAGACAAAATAACCAGACACAGTGTTTTTATGTAACATTCATGAGAGAAGCGCTTATATTATGACAGTTGTTATTATTACTTTATCAATGAAACTGTTTTTTTCTTTCTTCCTTTCAGTTACAGATTTAACTTACCATAGGTTATTGGCTGTGATCTTTGATTAGTCCAGAACACAGAGAAGCTTTCAGTAAACGTTGCCCTGAATGTGAATAAATTTCAAGAACCGTGGCAATGGTGGATTTTTAAAATAATTGTGGCAAGCTGTTTCTACGTAGTTATACTGCCATGGTAATGAGGCGGCACATTCCGTGTATAGGTATATGCTTATGGTGCAAAATCATTATAATGCCAATAAGTGAACAGTGAAATGCTCTGATGCCCCATATCTTAAAATACTTAGTTTTGGTCATTAATATTTGCCGCAAATTTCAGCATGCTATGAAAATTGCTATAGACAATTTTAAAACTATTTCCCTTGGGTCCTGATTTTGTTCATGCATGACACTGAGGTTACTGTAATATACAACTAAGCAGGGGTGGGGGGTAGGAAGCTTAAGTGGGGGGGGGGCACAACATCAGAGGGGCACTTTCTCATTCCACAACCACCACTCGTTATGCTATAAACCGATACACACCGGCCATATCACTTAAATATATATGATGTGTTAGTATGCTATCAATACTATTTATTGAGATTGTTTATTGTTAACCGTGCTACAAAAAGATATGGGATGCCATTTTAAAAATAGCATGTACAGACTTAAAATAAATAATGAAAATAAAATATTAAAATTAACAAAGGCTTAAGATATCCTAAAGACAGTTCTTCATCAAAGGGGCTCATTTTATTTGCCAGTAGGGCACATTTGCTAGTTTGGAAAAAGTGTGGGGGTGGGGCACGTGCCCACAGTGCCCCCGGCTCCTACCCCCTGCATCTAAGTGTCTACGTGTGGATAACTACTTTTATAGAGTGGCAGGGAAATGGTTCTTTTGAAATTTGAGCACGAGGTTGACCATTCTCTGACCTTCTAGCATGAGCAAAACTACTGACCTTTAACCTTATAGAAACCGATGATATCATATCGATATTGATAATTATATAAATATTACTTTGTCATCAAGCACTTTATATAATTTTTATAGGATTTTTTTGTTCTTACCAAAACTCGACCTGGCCATAATTTTGAGCTGGACTCCATTTCATTTCCAACCTAGATACTATTGGTTGTTGGATGTTATTGTGTGTTAGCGTATCACCGCTAGTCTGGCAAGTCAGCAACTGTGCGGTGGCAGGTATGGTAGTCCATGTTCCTATAGGTAATGCACTACCCTGGCGCCTTGCTTGAATCATAAATCCAGTAACAGATCTGCCAGGATCAGTCTCGATAACAACTGTAAAAAGTAAAATAGTATTAGAAATAAAATACTTCGATAAATCTCAGTTGCGTATACAGAGATTTCGTTCGTTGTTTGGAAATAGGAATCGCAGCGGGACTGGGGTAGAGGGTGAAGAGGGTGGGCGGAAGGGGGGGTGGTTCGAACAAATTTGACTTCCTGAAATTCAAAAGGGACGTGAAGTTAGCACCATTATGAATTACGTGCCCTCCCCCTCCCCCACTCTTCCATAACCCCAAGAAAAAAGTCCAAGCAACTAGTGTTTGTCCTCACATCAACATTGGACATATATATATTTTTTTATATAGATTTGTATAAATACTTCATAGTCTATTCAACAGATTAAAGATAAACTGTATAGCTTTGGTATAGTTAACAATTATGTAGCTATAGTGTGCTATATTCCAACCGGGATTTATCGTAAAACAAATAACATTGTTCCCTGATGAAGACTAGCTACATATGGTTTTGAATCTAATACGAAAATTATAACAATTATTATGAAAGTGTGTAAAGCTATACGAAAGAAATTTGAGAAAATAACTTTTGGTTTCAATTTAAGTTTAACCCAATCGATTAGTTCGTGTTTTGATCTTGAGTGTGCGATTATAGCCAAATCATTTCTATCGGCAGCCTGTGGCTTTGCTTGAGGCTCTGTTTCAGCTGACTCACAAGTTAAAGGCCTTAAGTCTTTGCTTTATTTTGTTTGTACGGTCTATTCAGAAAGACTGACTTTCCATTTTCATAGATATGTAAATCACCCCCCCCCCTTTTCCTTTTCACTTTTTTTTTTCTAATGATTGTTTAATACATGTGACTCCTTGTCAATCATAATACGTGTCTTCTTCCGCATTTCGTCATGAAAAGAGGGAAGACTAAATTCCTATCATTAAAGAGGTCAATGTTTCATATTCTTTACACTTTCCAATCATTACAGACTCCTGAAATTACTCAGATGCATAGTTACCATCTGGAAACTTCCATCCGAGTCCGGTAACATATACATTAATGGAGTTGTCGTTTCATTGAACGCCAACATTGACAATGACGGTAGGTTTAAATGTAAAACTTAAGTATAAACGATGATGTACTATTTTGGCCTGTTGTTGGGTAGAGGGATCAAAGCCAGGCAGCACCATTGAAGGTATTACGTCACTTTCTTTGTAGTTTGTACTTAACATTTTAAGTGAGTTATTATGCTCTTGTAACCATGGTGATAGGCGAACGGTTAAAGAGCCAGGTGCCGGCTGGAAAGTTTTAAATAATTTCATAATTAGACTGGTTATATTTGAAATTTAGTTGAAACATGCATAAACCCTTCACATATCGCCCAGTGTATTGCAGTACCGTATGTCAACTCACATTTTTACATCGAGGAAGATCGTTGCTTGAAGTAATGCCACTACATCAGTAACTGTATACAGCCTATGTATCTAGCCTACCATTTTGATAACAGGTTCAGATCTACTAATAACAGTTAAATACAATAAGAATTGAATCCAAAGTTTGGTATTGTCACTGATTGATAAGCTGGCTGCCAGATCATGGGTTATTTAACCCAGACAAGTTACAACTCTTGTGATATTACATACAGAGTTCACAAGAAACACTGTACTAGTTACTAACATGTACTACAATCAGAAGGAAAAGTCTGTTAAACTGTACATAGTTTAAATAGTAACTATTTATAGTTTAGCCTACTATATAGTATACTATATACAACACGTCTAAGTACACTGTATACTTAGACGTACAGTGTAATATCGCCTAAATATCAATATACATACACACACGTATGTGTGTATATATTATATATATATATATATATATATATATATATATATATATATATATATATATTTATTTATACATTTATATATACATTTATATATACACATTTATATGTATAGTGTACCTACCTGTTACTTCGCGATTGATTCTGTACTGTCCGTCACTATTTAGTATTGTAATTCTAAACGGACTTGGATCCGTACTGGCAAGAATTGGTAAATTGTTCCCGTCTAAATGAGTTACATCAAGATTAAGACATGAATCTGTCCGAGCACCGGTACTGTAGGCACTGATTTGTGTGATGAACAGTAACTTACAAAATATACACCAAATTATGATAACACTACTTCGTCGATCGACTTCCATTTTGTATTTGTGGTTGTATTTTCCATAAAGCAATCTAACGTCACGGTTGAAGAAATTCGAGTTCTTCTGACTCATAAGAATCTTTTGACTCAGCCAGAATCAATCTGGTTTGAACCTAAAACACCACCCAGTCTCGTTATTGTCAAAATTGAATATGTGATCACTGGCCCATGGAGGAGTAAACGGTGCATAGAAATTTGGTAAGTTATGGACCATCCTTTTTGTATGGTGTCCAAACGCTGTACGTGAATCATATATATGTTATAGCGTCAGCTATACACGTATGTTATACGGAAAAAAAGGTAGCCTAGATGTTGCTATAGGTAAGAAATTGGATGGCAGTTAAAACTGCATTTTGTGTTGAGTTGTAACTTGAGCATCGCGCATAACAGTCACACATAATTGGCTACCGATGTATATATAACGAAGGTACGAATTGTGCATGTGGTTACAGCCACTGGGTAGCCTCCTGATCGCTATGTAATTAACAGTTTAATCCATTGCACAAAATGTAAGATGGTAGGCACTAATGCTGAATACCTGAAACGTGTAGCCCCACAACATCCCGATCCACACCCCACAACATCCCGATCCACACCCAACAACATTCCGATCCACACCCCACATCATCCCAATCCACACCCACAACATCGTGATCCACACCCCACATCATCCCGATCCACACCCAACAACATTCTGATCCACACCCCACATCATCCCAATCCACACCCACAACATCGTGATCCACACCCCACAATATCCCAATCCACACCCCACAACATCCCGATCCACACCCCACAACATCCAGATCCACACCCAACAACATTCCGATCCACACCCCACATCATCCCAATCCACACCCACAACATCGTGACCCACACCCCACATCATCCCGATCCACACCCAACAACATTCCGATCCACACCCCACAATATCCCGATCCATACCCCTACAACATCCCGATCCACACCCCACAACATTAAAAGAAATCATAACAGCCCTTGCCCCGCCCTTACCCGGTATTTGATCCACCACTTACATGAAAGGTTAGAACAAGAAATAGCGTTCCGTTTTAAGACATATAAAATAAGAGCAAACTTAATGAAACCTACAGTTTTTGCAAAACAATTAGTATACATAGAATTTCACTTCTGAAACTGGTCGGCAATTGTGGTTTGGTCGTGTAAATTTCTGAAAATTTCTAACTGTCCCCTCAATTTTTCTTGAGTGTTTCTGTTTTATACTAAAAGGTCATGCATTGCCCCCCCCCCCACCCCCAATATCCCAAAGAGTAAGTCAGTTGATACAGGTGGGTACAGATTCACCGCAAATGCATGCTTCTTGATCCACAAAATGTTTACCTCACTGCAAGGCCGTAGGCACCGTCACCGAGGGGGGTGGGGGGGGGTGAGGGTGGTTCAATCTCTCTTCAAATGGCTTACATCCTATTACACACGTAAGCAAAGTCATATCCACTGACAACAATTAAACTTAAAATACACAAATATAGTTAAAGCTAATGGAAATGATAGCACAATTTTTCATGTAAAACCCCCTATAATCTACAACAAAATTTTCTCAAAAAGGACAATCACCAGAACGGATATCAGTTAACTGTTGTGCCCCGCCCCCACCCCCCCCAATAAAAAAGAAAATCTGGCTACCAGAGAAACCCCGTTGGCTCATTGATAATCAGTTTCTGGGTATCACGTGGGGGGAAATTAATGTGAAACAATGTTGAAACCTTTTGGCCCACTGAATTTTCAATGCTAACTAACCATCGAGATAAAACAAAAACACAAATAAGAAAGTTACACATGAATTATTTGTTATAATGAGACGATAGTTATTAATTCTTGGATAACACATACGATACTACCAGAAGGAAATTAACGAAAGGAAATGCAAACAAGAAACATAGTTTTGTTAGTGAAACCACTTTCAAAATATTCTCAAAAGTTTTGATTATTAGTATTTTAAATAAAAATCACAAAAATGGGAAAAAAATCTTAAATGATTTAAATTGATTAAACGCGTTCTTTTATAATGTTCAATAGAAAAATCTTTTACCTTACAATTACAACCTTATTTTATATACTGTGGTTTTGGTAAAATTGCCGATCAAACTCAGAAAGCTGCTTTTAAAGTATACACCTTGGTGGATTTGTAGGATGTTATACTTAAAGATTCTTTGGGGGAATTTAGCCTAAGGGTACGGTACCTAAATTATTCAAAATTTGCTTCTATTAAGATTTTGTCCGATTACACAGAATAAGATGTTAAATGTTCTAGACATAAGGTAATACTTTGGAGAACTCTAAAACGAATGCTTTACATGAAACATTATATTGTAATATGAAAACATAGTATCTTTTGTCGAATTTAATAAAATAATCCTATTTTCAGCTATATTTGGCTGGACCACCACCACCATCTACTCCAGAGCTATACTTCTATATACAGTTTCTAAATCACTGAAGGTTATCAGTATTTGGGCCAAAATTTTAGAATACCAAACATTGCTAAAATAGTTTTCCAAAAGTAGGACGATGTTCCTGGTACCTCTGACTCTCCGAAAGTATTTCTGGTCTTTGAAAAGTGTGCACATTTCAAACATTAAAAGTCTCACAGATCAAAAATATAAATGCTCCCGCGGTTAAAGTAAACTGTTTGGCAAAGTTGGAGGATGTGTGACCATTCTTTTGACTTTCTAACATATATCTGATTTGGTCCCAAATCTGCTGACAAAGGTTTTAATGAATACCGTACTGAGTGTGAAGCCGTGTAATATCCTCCCTATGATAAAATCATGTTAGAACAATGACTTATTGTTATGCAATGGTTACAAAATAGTTGAAAATGACTAATCATGGAATAAAATATTTCTGCTGAGTAAATAGTAAATGAATATTCAATGGATTTATAAAGAAACCCAGTCGTTCAAGTAGTCATTAGGTCGGTTGGTACGGTTTCCACGTCATTTACCCAACCTTCCTGAAACATAAAGTTAAACAGAGCAATTTTAAGTTCTAAATAATCGGAAGGAAACAAGAAAGATTGCTACCATTTCAAGTCATATGTGAAATAACTTATTTATTCGCTTTCCAAAGAGCGATTAAGAACTATCGAAACGGATCGCACAACATCTCTTAACTCAGCCGATCCATCGCACAGAAATTATAGTACGTAACTACTGTAAATCTTCAAGTTTTGTACCACATATTAAAAACTAGATTGTGCTGACAAATCTTATAAGTCGGTAGCATGTGCAATTAGGTTTACAGTAACAACTGAGGATATGTGTAATCCCAACAAGTGCATCAAACTGGATTTATTGGGATTACACATATCCTCAGGTCTTACTGTAATCCCAAATAGCACATGCTACCGATTTAGAACAAGATCCAGTTTTTACTCTGGTACAAAACAGTAGCAGTAACATTAGCAACTGTGTTCTCTGTGTGTATCGGGTGCTTAATTTAACACCTTATTACAAACAATAGGAACAATACGAACATTAATGACATGACATTTCACGACCAATACGAACATTTCATGACACAGCAAATTGGCAAAATATAGACCACTGATCGACGAAAAACACACAAACAAACATAAAAAGGATATACTTACGATACATGTTGTATCATTACTACCAGGTCTGAAGAAGCAGGATTCAACATTACCGTTACAAGGAACAGGGACATTGTCCGTACATGGATTAGCTGGAACACAATTAATCATTCGAATAATTACATTTAAATTATATTTACTTTGATACTTTAGTAAATTATACAAAAGATAGGACTTTGAAGCAGTTGATCACATTCCACATTCAGAATGTCATAAATGAATATATTTCATAAGAATAAATCCCCTGCCCCAAAGAAATAGTGGAGGGAGCCATGCTCCCTAATAATTGACACAATAACGATGTTTTACTGTCACAGCATTAATTTCACTACTAACACAAATCAAGTTCATGCCACACAAAGGGCAAACATCCATGAACACTGATCTGACCCCTGTCCTGCCACACCCCACTCCCAACCCAGCCCCAGTCCCACTCTCACCCTCCCCCACCCCACCCACAACCAATCTCGGGCATGTGTCCAATGCAACATGCACCTTTGTGATGGTAAACATCTATAAGATGTGCGGTGTATGCCCTCAATAAACGCGCTTACACGATTTGCTTCCTGCGTTGAGAACTTCTTTGTTCTTTAGGGCGAAGTCCCCTTCTGATAAATGTATGTCCGCGGACGGAAACGTAGGAGGGGGAAACGTCACTAGGGGTTTCTGGACAATGCACGCAAGGTATCTTGATTAGGCGGCTATATATGGTTATACAAAGAGACGGGCAAATTGGCATGAATTAAAGTACGGACCTGGTTCTCTGCAGTAGTCTCCTCGATAGCCGAAGTCACATTGGCAAGTTACACCATAATCTTCTGCAATACATTTTCCATTATTCTGACAGGGATTAGGAGTACACTTGTCTTCCACTGGCAATGTTATAAAAAAAAAAAAAAAAACAATTAACATAGTTTGTTTCAAGATGGAGCCTGGGCAAGGAAGCCAAACGACTTAACTTATCCACTCTCAACCCTAGTCCCGTTACATCAAGATTGTGACCGTGTGATCATGACGACGTGACGTTAAATGTGTATCATGAGTCGAAAACATAAACAGTTTAGTGTGAGAAAATCATAATGCAAGAATGACGACACACTTGAAGCCTGCATATATGACATTCATTTAACACATTCACACACACACACACACATTTACACATTACACATTCACTCCTTATATCCGTAATGATCAAAACTGAAATTGGAGGACCCTAATTTGGGGGTTCTTCACTCTTTTTTCTCAACCATTAGGGTAATGTCTTTTAAACGGATTTTCTGTTGGTTGATGTTTATTGATTAGAATAGTTGCTGAAATTTTGAATCACGAAAATACGTTTACGTTTGGTGATACTTTGTAAATGCATTCTGCAAGAATGATGTGATCGTGGCAATTAAACTGAAAGTGTATTTCATTTTCTCTATAATATTGCAATCACTTATCCTTATCACTTATACATATAAGAACAAAGCATTTTGACGAAATTCTAAATATGGAAAACAATTGTAGCTATTAAGCCAAACATGGAGATGGTTTTCAACTTACAATGGGGAAACGCTTTCTCCTACTAATTGTCTACCACCTCAATTTCCTTTTCAATTCCGGCTGGACATCACTGTGCATTGACTAGTAGGCTTACATTGTCACTACTAATATTATAAAAATGCACTGGATTGCATGCCTATAACTTGCTCTCTATCAGTTTACAGTTGAGTTGTGCGACCCGGAAACAAAACACGTGAACCTTCGTACTTAGTTGTTTTTGTGCCATAGTAGTCAATTAAAATAACCATTACAATGAGCAATGCAAAGAACAAACAAAATCGTTTCACTGTACCTATAACAATGACCGCGCCTTGCAGTTGGCCGAATTGGAAAACACCAAACACGTAGACACCGGTTGAATTCAGCGGTACAAGCCTCTCGGGGCGGACGAGTAAGTTTGTTACTGAAGTCAGGTCAATTATTGTCGCAGTTACATTCAGTACTCCATCAGTGGTGCTTACATTTCTTCGAATCTCACTTGGTATTTCTATAGGAGAGGTTGAAAACATCAATATATACGATAACCAGGTAATTTAAACATACATGAAGGTAATCCAAGCTCTGGTTGCTCGTTAAAGGGGAATCATCCAACTAGCTTTATATATCTGACAGAGCATGTTTGGTTTGCCGAAGGGGATAACTATGTGGAGTGACTCTTACCGACCTTGCAAACTTGTGAGGGGGGGGGGGGGGGGCGGATTGCAAAGTCGGCAAAAACTATAACGCGGATCGCAAAGTCAGTTAGTAATATCACAGTTGGATTCGTCCAACACGACAACATACAGAAACGTTGTAAAAGAACATGTAAAAGAATTTAAACAGGAAACAAAATCTGCTGATACTGATATCATATGATCAGGGCGTATAGCCAGTATGTAGCACGATAGTTTCATTCAACACTCTACCCGCCGAAAAAGACTATAGGATCCGATCTTGTCAGTTTTTTAACATGTAGTTAAGAACCCGTTTACGCAGATAATATTTCAGTTGAGAAAACACTTAAACATTTACTAGCTACAGTTGTATCAAAGACATTTCTGGACTATCTTTGTATCTACAAGTATCAGAAGTTGAAAAGTAAGACTACTCTGTACATGTACCTTCAAGGGCGGCGGAACCGGGGGCACAGGGGGCAAGTGCCCCCCCCCCCCACTTTTCCTCAGGTTAAAAATGTGCCCTTTTTCTACATAAAACTTGTACTCTTGATCACCTTATTAGGTCAGCGATATTTCAGTAAGAGATCTAATCCTAATGTAGAACTATCAGGGGCGTAGCCAGTATGTAGCACTGTAGGCCCGGGCCTACACTTTTTTTGGCCAAGTTATCTTTTTTATTAAAACACCCATAATTCAAATCCATAAGCTTGCTGGACGAGTTTAAGAGTCTAGACAGGAAAAACTATTGAAATGAACGTAGCAAGATAATGGCTAAATTAGGTGACCTATTCTTCTGTCATCTAGGCTGTCATTCATATTGCGTGCCGTTTCATTCAATACTCTACCCGCCGAAAAAGACTAGGATACGATCTTGTCAGTTTTTTAACATCTACTTAAGAACCCGTTTACGCAGATAAAATTTCAGTTGAGAACATTCCACAGTCAAATAAGCCTATCGTTGATTAACAGACTTTATATGTATAGAGCTGCAGCACTTTGTTGCCTGTTGTTGTCACGATCGGCGTTCCAAGTTCCAAAACAGCCTTTTCGATAAACATTTACTAGCTACAGTTGTATCAAAGACAAATACTGGCTATGGTTGTATCAAAGACATTTCTGGCCTATCTTTGTATCTACAAGTATCAGAAGTTGAAAAGTAAGACTACTAAGACGGGAGGGGGGAGGGGGGAGGGGGGGGCGTTGATGGAGTGATGTGTATATGCAAATAAGATAATACAATAAGATTTATAAAGGGTACTAAATATCAGGCTGCATCAGTCCAATCGAATTTCTGCAAAGTGCCCTTTGACGTCGGTGCCCCCCCCCCCAGATTAAAAGTGCATCCGCCGCCCGTGTGTACCTTGCTAATTTTAATACATTATGTATTATTGAATTACGTACTATTTTAAATCGTTTGTTTTTGGGGTTTAAAAGTGATATTGAATGAGGTGTCTCAAGTTAGCAAGAGGCCAGGGAACCAGAATGAACACTAGGGAAGGGCCGTTTCCGGCCATCTGGGGGGTTTGTAAAACTAAAAATTTTCTTGTACGCTCCGCGCCAACCGATGGTGGCGATCCGCTCAGATAGTCGTGCCTACAACTTTGAAAATCCATATCAATCGCAAAAAGTGCTCCCCCCCCCCTTTCAAATTCCTGGCTACGTCGCTGGGCATCGGCTCATATCCCATGTTTAGCAGTTGCTTCCACAAAGGTATCTTCCAAATATCAGCGAAGATGTTGACGCATTACACCAGTACACTCAAGAATATCGTATTTGTCGTATAGAATTACTCTAAGCAATAGAATCATAAACCTAAATAACTCATTTACGAAAGTGCCACACGCAACTAATAAGAAAGATTTTTCAAGATTTGAATCATGAAGCATTAACAGCATACAATAATATATGGTTAATATTGACTCGTTTCATCTAGCTTACAGTCCAATTGCTTCCACTTGTTGCTGCTAAGAAAGAACTTGTGTAAATAAATGAACTGAGTATGACATACATGCGTTAGACAGTTAATATTAAAAAGGGTATTTATTTAATTAGTGACTAATTAAATTACTTTATCAATTGATTAATTTATTAATTTCCAATTAAAATTTAAATAAGCTATTGATACTTAAATTTTTTATTAAATGAATCACCTGAACAAACTAATTAATTAAATTTATGTAACAAGTTTACAGTGACAAAGGGAGCCTCTACTACCTGTAGTACCCGGGTGGGAATTAATGAAATTGAATATTTCCATTGAATGAACAAGATCAAACATATCTTATTTGTATAGTAATGTATATTAGCAATGTATATCTGGTCAACAAAAGTGTTTGTCAATAGCAAAATGGATTACAGAAATGTACCTGTTGTAGTTCTCGGTTGTGAGGTAGGCCCTTCAGTTGTTGGAACACTTAGTGTAGTTGAAGGTGGAATAGAAGCTGTTGAATAAATGAAATTGATCATTAACAGTGAATGAACAGATTTAAAACATCTTATTTGACACTAAGTAATGTTTATTTGCTCAACAGCAAAATGGATTACAGAAATGTACCTGTTGTAGTTCTCGGTTGTGAGGTAGGCCCTTCAGTTGTTGGAACACTTGGTGTAGTTGAAGGTGGAATAGAAGCTGTTGAGAAAATGAAATTGATCATTAACAGTGAATGAACAGATTTAAAACATCTTATTTGACACTAAGTAATGATTATTTGCTCGACAGCAAAATGAATTACAGAAATGTACCTGTTGTAGTTTTCAGTTGTGAGGTAGGCCCTTCAGTTGTTGGAACACTTGGTGCAGTTGAAGGTGGAATAGAAGCTGTTGAATAAATGAAATTGATCATTAAAAGTGAATGAACAGATTTGAAACATCTTATTTGACACTAAGTAATGATTATTTGCTCAACAGCAAAATGGATTACAGAAATGTACCTGTTGTAGTTTTCAGTTGTGAGGTAGGCCCTTCTGTTGTTGGAACACTTGGTGTAGTTGAAGGTGGAATAGAAGCTGTTGAATAAATGAATTGATCATTAACAGTGAATGAACAGATTTAAACCATCTTATTTGACACTAAGTAATGTTTATTTGCTCAACAGCAAAATGGATTACAGAAATGTACCTGGTGTAGTTTTCAGTTGTGAGGTAGGCCCTTCAGTTGTTGGAACACTTGGTGCAGTTGAAGGTGGAATAGAAGCTGTTGAAAAAATGATCATTAACAGTGAATGAACAGATTTAAAACATCTTATTTGACACTTAGTAATGTTTATTTGTTCAACAACAAAATGGATTACAGAAATGTACCTGTTGTAGTTTTCAGTTGTGAGGTAGGCCCTTCAGTTGTTGGAACACTTGGTGTAGTTGAAGGTGGAATAGAAGCTGTTGAAAAAATGAGATTGATCATTAACAGTGAATGAACAGATTTAAACCATCTTATTTGACACTAAGTAATGTTTATTTGCTCAACAGCAAAATGGATTACAGAAATGTACCTGTTGTAGTTCTCGGTTGTGAGGTAGGCCCTTCAGTTGTTGGAACACTTGGTGCAGTTGAAGGTGGAATAGAAGCTGTTGAAAAAATGATCATTAACAGTGAATGAACAGATTTAAAACATCTTATTTGACACTTAGTAATGTTTATTTGCTCAACAGCAAAATGGATTACAGAAATGTACCTGTTGTAGTTTTCAGTTGTGAGGTAGGCCCTTCAGTTGTTGGAACACTTGGTGCAGTTGAAGGTGGAATAGAAGCTGTTGAAAAAATGATCATTAACAGTGAATGAACAGACTTAAACCATCTTATTTGACACTTAGTAATGTTTATTTGCTCAACAGCAAAATGGATTACAGAAATGTACCTGTTGTAGTTTTCAGTTGTGAGGTAGGCCCTTCAGTTGTTGGAACACTTGGTGTAGTTGAAGGTGGAATAGAAGCTGTTGAAAAAATGATCATTAACAGTGAATGAACAGATTTAAAACATCTTATTTGACACTTAGTAATGTTTATTTGCTCAACAGCAAAATGGATTACAGAAATGTACCTGTTGTAGTTTTCAGTTGTGAGGTAGGCCCTTCAGTTGTTGGAACACTTGGTGCAGTTGAAGGTGGAATAGAAGCTGTTGAAAAAATGATCATTAACAGTGAATGAACAGACTTAAACCATCTTATTTGACACTTAGTAATGTTTATTTGCTCAACAGCAAAATGGATTACAGAAATGTACCTGTTGTAGTTTTCAGTTGTGAGGTAGGCCCTTCAGTTGTTGGAACACTTGGTGTAGTTGAAGGTGGAATAGAAGCTGTTGAAAAAATGGTATTGATCATTAACAGTGAATGAACAGATTTAAAACATCTTATTTGACACTTAGTAATGTTTATTTGCTCAACAGCAAAAAGGATTACAGAAATGTACCTGTTGTAGTTTTCAGTTGTGAGGTAGGCCCTTCAGTTGTTGGAACACTTGGTGTAGTTGAAGGTGGAATAGAAGCTGTTGAAAAAATGAAATTGATCATTAACAGTGAATGAACAGATTTAAAACATCTTATTTGACACTTAGTAATGTTTATTTGCTCAACAGCAAAATGAATTACAGAAATGTACCTGTTGTAGTTTTCAGTTGTGAGGTAGGCCCTTCAGTTGTTGGAACACTTGGTGTAGTTGAAGGTGGAATAGAAGCTGTTGAAAAAATGAAATTGATCATTAACAGTGAATGAACAGATTTAAAACATCTTATTTGACACTAAGTAATGATTATTTGCTCAACAGCAAAATGAATTACAGAAATGTACCTGTTGTAGTTTTCAATTGTGAGGTAGACCCTTCAGTTGTTGGAACACTTGGTGTAGTTGAAGGTGGAAAAGAAGCTGTTGAAAAAATGAAATTGATCATTAACAGTGAATGAACAGACTTAAAACATCTTATTTGACACTAAGTAATGATTATTTGCTCGACAGCAAAATGGATTACAGAAATGTACCTGTTGTAGTTTTCAGTTGTGAGGAAGGACCTTCAGTTGTTGGAACACTTGGTGTAGTTGAAGGTGGAAGAGAAGCTGTTGAAAAAATGAAATTGATCATTAACAGTGAATGAACAGATTTAAACCATCTAATTTGACACTTAGTAATGTTTATTTGCTCAACAGCAAAATGGATTACAGAAATGTACCTGTTGTAGTTTTCAGTTGTGAGGTAGGCCCTTCAGTTGTTGGAACACTTGGTGTAGTTGAAGGTGGAATAGAAGCTGTTGAAAAAATGATCATTAACAGTGAATGAACAGATTTAAAACATCTTATTTGACACTTAGTAATGTTTATTTGCTCAACAGCAAAATGGATTACAGAAATGTACCTGTTGTAGTTTTCTGTTGTGAGGTAGGCCCTTCAGTTGTTGGAACACTTAGTGTAGTTGAAGGTGGAATAGAAGCTGTTGAATAAAAGATAATTAACAGTGAATGAACAGATTTAAAACATCTTATTTGACACTTAGTAATGTTTATTTGCTCAACAGCAAAATGGATTACAGAAATGTACCTGTTGTAGTTTTCAGTTGTGAGGTAGGCCCTTCAGTTGTTGGAACACTTGGTGTAGTTGAAGGTGGAATAGAAGCTGTTGAAAAAATGAGATTGATCATTAACAGTGAATGAACAGATTTAAACCATCTTATTTGACACTATAAGTACTGTTTATTTGCTCAACAGCAAAATGGATTACAGAAATGTACCTGTTGTAGTTTTCAATTGTGAGGTAGGCCCTTCAGTTGTTGGAACACTTGGTGTAGTTGAAGGTGGAATAGAAGCTGTTGAAAAAATGGTATTGATCATTAACAGTGAATGAACAGATTTAAACCATCTTATTTGACACTTAGTAATGTTTATTTGCTCAACAGCAAAATGAATTACAGAAATGTACCTGTTGTAGTTTTCGGTTGTGAGGTAGGCCCTTCAGTTGTTGGAACACTTGGTGTAGTTGAAGGTGGAATAGAAGCTGTTGAAAAAATGAAATTGATCATTAACAGTGAATGAACAGATTTAAAACATCTTATTTGACACTTAGTAATGTTTATTTGCTCAACAGCAAAATGGATTACAGAAATGTACCTGTTGTAGTTCTCGGTTGTGAGGTAGGCCCTTCAGTTGTTGGAACACTTAGTGTAGTTGAAGGTGGAATAGAAGCTGTGGAATAAATGAAATTGAACATTTACAGTGAATGAAAAAGATCAAACATATCTTATTTGACGCTAAGAAATGTACATTTGGTCAACAAAAGTGTTTGTGAATAGCAAAATGTATTACAGAAATGTACCTGTTGTAGTTCTCGGTTGTGAGGTAGGCCCTTCAGGTGTTGGAACACTTGTTGTAGTTGAAGGTGGAACAGGAGCTGCCGAATAAATGAAATTGAACATTTCTACTGAATGGACAGAATTAAAACATCTTATTTGACACTTTGTAATGTTTATTTGCTCAACAGCAAAATGGATTACAGAAATGTACCTGTTGTAGTTCTCGGTTGTGAGGTAGGCCCTTCAGTTGTTGGAACACTTAGTGTAGTTGAAGGTGGAATAGAAGCTGTGGAATAAATGAAATTGAACATTTACAGTGAATGAAAAAGATCAAACATATCTTATTTGACGCTAAGAAATGTACATTTGGTCAACAAAAGTGTTTGTGAATAGCAAAATGTATTACAGAAATGTACCTGTTGTAGTTCTCGGTTGTGAGGTAGGCCCTTCAGGTGTTGGAACACTTGTTGTAGTTGAAGGTGGAACAGGAGCTGCCGAATAAATGAAATTGAACATTTCTACTGAATGGACAGAATTAAAACATCTTATTTGACACTTAGTAATGTTTATTTGCTCAACAGCAAAATGGATTACAGAAATGTACCTGTTGTAGTTCTCGGTTGTGAGGTAGGCCCTTCAGTTGTTGGAACACTTAGTGTAGTTGAAGGTGGAA
The DNA here is from genome assembly GCF_037975245.1 of Apostichopus japonicus. Classification (NCBI taxonomy): domain Eukaryota; kingdom Metazoa; phylum Echinodermata; class Holothuroidea; order Aspidochirotida; family Stichopodidae; genus Apostichopus; species Apostichopus japonicus. Next base: position 14,524,868 of record NC_092580.1, read on the forward strand.
TAGAAGCTGTGGAATAAATGAAATTGAACATTTACAGTGAATGAAAAAGATCAAACATATCTTATTTGACGCTAAGAAATGTACATTTGGTCAACAAAAGTGTTTGTGAATAGCAAAATGTATTACAGAAATG